>NW_022170511.1:45861534-46011852 GCF_008802855.1 Photinus pyralis
TAAAGTAGTTAGAGCGCCTAGGTAAAAGTAACAAGAAGTTGGTGAAAATTTGGTCACTTATTCTCTGAGAGACGCACTTTCTAATGATCAAAAGAAAAAAGTGTTCCTATGTGCCGTTTCTGAGATATTTGACAGTAAAAACAGGGTATTTTAACATGGGCTCTTATGGACAGACTCAGTTTTTCTGAGCTAGCGAAGGTTTTTGTATCAAGACTTAAATGCGATGGGTCTCATTAGAAGCGAAATTTTGTGACAAATCTAAATATGCACGGAAAAGTACATGTTCATGATGAAATAAGGAAGATATTTACCGCCGAAGCGGCGTCTGCTCTGACGCGGCGGCACGCTATGCAGCACGCGTTTCAATCTGACTAGCCACTAGGTCTAGTATATAGCTGAGCTAGGACAATCTTTTCCTTCTTCTGCTGAGCACTTTTCTTCACAAAAGGCATGGTGTCTTTCAGAAAGAACACCAAAACCAGCAATATTTATAAAGGACTGCACACGTCTTGTTGACACACTGATCGGATCGAGATCAAGATAGCGGCTGGGGATCTCTGGCGCCAACATCGAAAAACCAAATCCACTACACCGACTTCACGTAAAACGCCAAAGTATTTAGTTTCCCGGCTTTTACATACGTCTCGCATACGTTTTGATGAAAAATAAATATATTCGTTTAGGATTTACCGCTTACACTGTGAATATTTAGTCGCGGTGTGTCATTAACATTTAGTGTGCAAAGGTTTGAAACAGGGTCGAAAAGTAGGGACACTAGTCAAGTTGACTACTATATATACCTTTTTAAAAATCATATAAGACGTTTGCATTGTGCTGAGGTACAAAATACCACTCATACCGTATTTCTAATTATGTTTCCTTCATAACAACATTTTTTTGGGGACGTTTACCGTAATTAATAGGTAGGCCGAGTACATCACTTGACTTCAGCCGAAACGCCGCTCATAACTTCTTTAAAAAATGGTTTTATATAAATCCACTGAAGGACAGATTTAAAAAAATAAGAGCCACAATTTTCCACCATTCACCGGAAACTTACTGGATGTGACAATTAAGTATTAACTAATTAGGTGGTAGATAGGACCAAAAATAAATAACAGTTCGGAAATTTTCGTTTCTTTAAATCAAAATCAAAAGGATGGAATTAACGTAGCTTTTGGATATGCCATTTTTGATTTTGGACATTTTTTTCAAAAGCCAAAGGGGTACAAAAAAAGGTTCTGGTTATAACGAAAGTTTGAATCTGGATGCCTTTGAGCATGAGCCCCACTCCAAAAGGGTGCGAAAAAAGATTCTGGTCTTAACGAAAAAAACGAATCTGGGTACCTTTTCGAGCATGACCAAGTTTACCAAAATCTGAAAAACAATTTTAAATACAACGCAGAAATGTTTAGGTGCGTGACGCACTTTGAGGCGAGACTAGCATATAATTGTGTTCGAATAGTGATTCAACTGACCATTTTTTCTGGACCGACCAAGGATTGCAACCGAGATTACATATTTTTTGAATTTTTAAAAACTAATTTTGAAATGTTATTTTTATATTGACAATTCAACTCATGTATAAAAAATCACATAAGCCGCAGTGTAATTGTCACTTTGACAGCGGCAAAAGTTACCTGCAACTTTTCCAGCGACAAATGCACTAGTCGTTTTTTCACTTATTCATTTTCGAACCAATAATCGCATTATCCTTACCCATATGACTAGTTTGACGTCTGTCAATAATTGATTAGTTTGGTGAATTTCTTGTTCGTTAAATTGTCCTGCCGAATTCCACTCGAGGTTTGTATTTAAACCGAATAAATTTGGGTTGTGGCAATTCAAATCTGTTTCCTTTTAGCAATTGGACTCGAAAAACTGTCAACCTAAAAATGCTCCACCTGCGGTGTCGCATTTTTATTAGTTGACAGTTTTTTTCGTCTAATTGCTAGGCAACAGATTTTCATTACCTAAACAACCCAAATTTACTCGGTAAAATACAAACCTCTTGTGCAATTATAAGTGAAAAATCTCCGGATCTCGCGAAATTGTCGAATTTTCTTTGCCATTCCGCTTAGGAGTTAGGAGTGGACCAGAATCTTGCCACAAGATCCATCCTTTTCTGTTATGGTTCCTGAAGAAGAAACGTATGATTATTTGGGAAAAATGTTATATCTATTGATCCCCTCAAACACCCAACTATTTTTGATTTATTAGTAAGTATTAAATCTTTCGGCAAAATAACCCTAAATCGGTATGAAGGCACACGGTATTTCCGTGTTACTTTTATACAATATAACAATAGTTTGCTTAGTCCTTGCTGAAACACTTAGCATATCGAAAAAGGCCTTTGAATCTAAAAGGTGGGTCTTTTTAAATGTACGTCGATTTTCAAGCTAAAATTTTCTCCAAATCGATCCGTGCGTTGATGGAATAACGTATATCATACAATCGCACGCACGCGTATTGGCGAAAGCACTTTTATTTACATTGTAGGGGTAGGTTACCAAACGTCCTTATCTTTTTCGAAAGAATACGGTACGAAAAATTAGGATAAAGTATTGAAATGAATATCTGTGAAATGGAGTCTAAGTATAGTCGTATAAATGAAAAGGAAATTCAAAATAACGAAATTTTTCGTAACGTATTGCTTGATAAAATTGGGAGTGTGCCAGGTAGCTGAAATGTTTTAAATCCCTCTGTAATAAGGGTCTGTATTAAGATCCCATTTAAAATAAAAATTAATCCGAGGACAACGAAGGTCTGAATACAGTTTCGTATCTGTAAAAACGTTTTGCAATTGCCGAACCTGGGTTGTTATTATTTTGCGTTAGGTAATTCTCAACGAAACTATTTGAATTCGGACCCTCAAGAGTGGGGGATGATTTTGAAATCCTTCAACTTATCCTTTAATATTTAGAACGCAGGGAAATCAATAGAACTTGTCATTGCATAATGGGACTTTACCTTCACTTTCGACAGACGGACATGCGGGTTTATGGCATGGCGTTACCGAATAGCTAATAAACCTATTACCTACATAAAGGGGTCGTTTAGGTACAACATTCCGTCTTCCTTTTCACGTAACCGCACACTTTCGCCCTCTCTTCGAGCAATTTTCGAGTCTTCTGTTTAATAAGTAGTTCATATTTTAAACGTCTACTTACGATGATAAATGAACGTCTATATTCTAAATTAGTTTCAATAATTGATGTATCTGTTTTGCATTAAAACCATGTATCTGACGCTTAAATGATATCGTTGATTTAATCTGGCCCGTTGATTTATTTTTTAGTTTCAAGGAATGTTTACTTTCCAACGCTTAAATTATCGTAATTACTTATATGCTAGTCAAACATAATTTACTGTTTGCGTATTAATTTCATTTCAGTGTCCGAAAGCGCCGTGGAGGAAAGGTGTCAACTTGGTGAACCAGATTTTTTAATTGAATCTGGGCAGTAATTTTAATTAAATTCCCTGTGGCTGGACGTCTACGAAATAGACAAATGGATCACTTTCGATACGAGCGCACGGTCGCGCGATGAAGGGGTTGCATGGGAAAGTTGCGCTGTAATTATCGAAATGCACAGTAATTTTCACCTTGTTTTGCTGCGCTGTTTTTGCGCAGACTTGATTATAATTGATGTTTTCATACACGTTCGTTTCGCCGCAACGGCCAACGGAAGTTGGCAAAAAAATAATTGTTGCAATTTCGTCCTGAACGGCGAATTATGGCTAAAAGTTCGCGCTGTCAATTCGGATGCGGTTTTTTATTACGTAAAGTAACAAATACGGGTTTGTGAACTTGAGATTTGCGGGTCCAGCTTGCAGCTTCTGGACGGGTGTTATAGTTGTCGGCTTGCTTGGCCATGCGCCGCGAGTCGATGGCACGCGCTTGGACCCTCGGAAGCACTCGCAGCAACCCTCATGTCGGTAGAGGGGATGGGCTTAAACGCCACTACAAAGACCTAGGTAACGTTATGCCAGGTATCATTCCGGGTCTTGATCTCCATCTGGTTGTGTTAACTTTAAGCAGCTGCGACTCTCATACGAAGATTTTACTAGAAACCACGCGTCTTTTATCTGCTGCTGGTGTTTGTAGGCATTTAGTTGTGCGCGAAACGCGAAGACATGCACATGGCAGCCGTTCAAGGTGTCAACAATATGACGTTAAATCAACAAGAAAAAATGTACAACGCGATTCAAGCAAATTGTGTCATCGTCACCACCGCCGGATTTGGCCAGTCTGCCCCAAATTCGGTCATACAAGGAAAGCGAGCTTTGGCGCCGGCACCGGAAAGGAACACCGTCTTAATTGCCAATAATTCCGATATCCGCTGCAAGCGAAAAATTCAATTCGTACCTCACTCTGGCCAAACAATTCAACCCGCTTCCGTTGCCCGCAGAAACGCCCGAGAGAGAAACCGCGTAAAACAAGTCAACAATGGTTTTGCAGCCCTTAGGCAGCACATCCCCTCGAACGTACTCGCGGCGTTCGCACCACCAAGCGGGAATACCAGCACCGGAAGAGGCGCCAACAAGAAACTTAGCAAAGTTGAAACGCTGAAAATGGCGGTAGAATACATCAGAAGCCTACAGCAAATGCTGGAGGATCACGAAGCCGAACTGTCATCAAAAAGTATTAGTGACAATAATGTTAGTGATAACCGATTTTACACAAATAGTCCCGACACAATTTCACAGCAATTCACAAATTACCCCCTAATTTTACCTACACCGCCAGCTTCCGAATCGTCCTCTTCACCTACACCGTCGCACACATCAGAAGGCTCCTCAACTCCTGTATTTACATCCGCGGCAGTGTACAAACGGTATGGTTACGACAATTACGACCCCCACAGTCCCGAGGACGATGAGTTATTAGACGCCATCTTCTCCTGGCAACAAAACTCATGGTAAGTACCAAAAAACCTTTAATTTTTTATCTCATGATGCGTAAATTTCTAAACGCGAGGGTAAAAAAAACGCACTTCAGCTTTCAATGGGGAGGTTCACCAGGTATAAAAGGTACCGTCCCAAATTGTTTGCACTAGGACGATAAGTACTGTTCTCTTTTATTAAGATTAATGGAACGAAAATTGGAAATTTGTAGAAAACGTCGACAAACTGGTTTTACGTAATATTTTTTAATTAAATATTTGGGAATTCTGTTTTAATTATAATGGGTCGAACCTACCGAGATTCATCTAATCGGTTACATATTTGAAATGGTTTCACTCTCATCGAGAATGTGTTATTAATCAAAGCGCAATTTCAGATTCTTGCCTAATGATGGGGGTTGTTTTTTTTGTCCCTCGCGTTGTGCGCCCGGATATCCTTTACCTGAAAACGCATTTGCAGTTTTCAGTGAAATTGTGGGAATGTGGAAGGGCTGTTTGTTTTGCAACACGTGCGTGGAACCCGGAAACTTAGAGTGTTAATTGGGAGCATGTGGTTTTAGTTATAAATTCTCAGTTTCAGTCAAAACATTCAGTGCCCCCAAGTGCCTCACCGTAATTTCGTATAATAATAACGTTGATTATTCAAGATAAGGATGATTTTCCGGCATCAAACAACGTCTACTCTGTATGCGAGCATATCTAATCACTACTTATAAACCTTGATACCTGGATAGGCCGCCCTTGCCGGCGTCGCTTTACCTGGCGATGTGGTTATAATCCCTCTTTCCCCCTCTGGATTTCCTTTTGCCGTGATTTCCTATTCAGCTTATATTTTGTTAGGTCCGCTGGAGTTTTTGTGTCGCACCTTTAAGTATTATAAGACCGAGGGATCTTGCGAACTGGTTCTTAAGAAACGGAATAATCATAAAAGAAATATGTCTCAAGGCAAGTTCATTTACCCAGCAGCCCTAAACAATACAGTCTGCGAAATAGAAAAACGACACGATCTTTTCTACTTTTGAATTCCGTTGCTTACCTTTTTGATTTATATTATTTGAGGATGCGTGTGTGGATCCACGCAGGTACGCAGCTTCCACGACAATTTCGCCTGGTATAATTTATTTCTTGTGCCGTTGAGGTAGGTAAGTTCAGTAGGTGGCATCAGGCGTAGGCTTGACATAATCAATTGATCCTCTTTAGCGTGCATTTAAATCACGCCGAGTCGATTATACGCGGTCATCAATTTTAGTTGATACTCGACTTAATTATGCATCGGACCCTTTGGAGGGATTGACGAAATTGAAATTAGGCCAGGTAGAAATTTCTCACGGTTATTTTGCTTATTGGTGATCTTGGCGCCAGACGCGCGTAATACACAATCAAACTCAGTTGCCCTATCCCAAGCACGAAAAGTGTCAAGGGCAGAGATTTTCATATTAATTTTTGTAAATCGGATCGGGTAACGAAATCTCACACTGTAATTACATCGATGGGAGCTGATGAGATTTAATTTCGATTAGGAAACTCGTTCGGTTACCTGCTTTTCGCAATTATATAGTTTGTAGTGTACCTTTATGTCATAATATTCGAATGAAATTATAGAGATATTTTTTTATTGTTACAGAGTCGAGACCGATCATCAAATCAAAGATCGTTACTCATCATTCCTGATCCCAGTGCCTTCGTTCATTCCAAGCAGTGATATTGTTGAATCTCAATTAAGGCTTTTCATAAAAATTTTATCATTGTTATCTAGTCATTGTTTGTAAATATGTTGTACAAATTGTTCATTGTAAAGAATAATACGCTTCAATTTTGTATATATTTCTGTGTTCGAGAAAGTGATACTAATTTGTATTCATTTTTCGAAGTTACATACTATCGTTAGTACTTCCTTAAGTTTGATAGTTTAAGAAGAAGATTTCGGAACTAAGGTGCCTTTAAAACTGTGCATTATTAATGGGGTACGAAAATTGTGTTACCTATATTTTAATTGTTAGTACGAAAATTGCCATTTGATATACAGTAGTTTATTATACCGGTAAGAGAAATTATATGTACTTATCGGTGACCAAAGCCAGTGTTTTATTCCTCATTTTTATATATTAGATTTAAGTCTTATTGGTACTTTTCTATTTTTGTATATTATTAGTATAAGATTTTGTACTGAAAAAATACAATTTACATTTTTTATATATAGTTTTGCTTCTTTTTTCGATATATAATAAGCAGAAACGTAGGTATACAAGAAAGCTTATCGACATTTGACTAATTTCAAAGCACTTTCACTTTCGCTTATCGTCTAAATCGAAATTTCCATTATCATTTTCAAAGAAAGTGAATGCAGCGGATTTTTCCTTTTAAAATCAGGATTAAAATGCTTTTTCCCCGAAGTCATGAAATCTATTTTAGTTTCGGTTACAGTAAGACTTTACCTGAGTACTTTTCCTGGTGCTGCCTTTCACATTGGTAAATATGACGACTCCTGTTATCTCGCACACATTGATATTAAACAAAAGCTCTATATGAAAATTGAAAAAAGGCGATTTCGAGAAAACTGTTATGTACATTACTATAACTAGCCCGTTCGAAAATAGCAGAATTATCTACAGATCTCCAGATTTTGATATGTAATTATTATTGCAAGATCACATAACGAAGTGATTCTTGTTAGAATACCTGCTCGTTATTCTAATAATATTAATAAACCCGGATGTTGAGCGGCTACCATAACGTTTTAATAAATTTGAAAATGGAGGTGCGCGGTTATCAAGCTTTGGAGCCAGGTAAATTTTGTGATCTTTGCCCTATTGTTCGCTTTTGTAAATCCGCCACGACGTAATTACTGTTTTTTGTTTAGTTCATGCAAATTTGTAATGTTTTTAACATATGCATGTTTTTATAGACATATATTAATGTGTTAACAACATTCAATACAGCTGTCCAGTTTTTAAACAATTTGCTTCCAGGTATTTATGTACAAGATGGCGTCGTTGGTTGATATCCTTTGTATCTGTATTTAAAAATATTGCAAGGTTTAAATAAATATGCGATATACTTAAAAAACAAAAACCACATAATAAACAAATTACGTAAGTATTTGTAACCAACGCCGAAACCTTGCATTTTTTTACTGCGATGCGTTGAACCTTTGTCCTCGAAAGGGTACATATTTTAACATTAGTTTTAAGTGTTCTTCGTTTCGTTAGCTGTAGCTACAAAGCGAAATTGTGCGGAATTTGTACATAATGGTCACCCTCTTAGTCAAAAATCCCAAATAATTTACACATAGGTATAAAAAAGAATACATAGCTGTCTCAATCTACATTATGCATTACTGTACCATTTTTGACAAAATAGGTAGATCTACGATAGTTGAAACGTGTGTAGGTTGAAATGTTTCCCCATGAAAATGAACCCGTTTTAATAAAAGCGCCAAATCAATAAAAAACCGAGGGGTAAACCACTGAGCAAAAATGTATAGGCCAGAATTTCAAAAGCGTAAAAGAACTCCAGATTTTCAAAAAAATTCCATCATTAGAAAATAATTTCATTGAATTCCAAAAAATTCCAAAGAATGCCACTGAATTCTCTGCAACTTGCGAAAAGAATTCCAATGAATGGCCAATTCAAAAAACATGACGATTTTTATATGATATTTCCGTTCAAATGCACTTTAAAAAAGGTAACCATTCCACATAGCGTCTCGCATCCTATGACGGATGAGATGAATGTAATCCCGTGCAAAACACACAGTCATTCCGAGCTATAAAAATACTCCCTTCAAAAATGTTGATTGAATTCCAGGTAATTATATAAAAATCACAATAAAGTAAGCTACAACCTGAACTATAACTTGTGAAAAGGCTTAAAGAATTCCAAAAGAATTCTGCGACTTCCATAAGAGTTCCATAAATTTCAAGAAGTTGTAACCGGAATTCCTCAGTAGTTTTCCCCTCGTAAAAAAACGATCACGTTCTCAAGGAAATTTTAACTCATTTTTAGATTGAGTTGTAATTAACTAGTGTTACCATAGAAATAGAAATTTATAATTGAGTACCTATCTGATGGCACCCTCCCTTGTGGACGAATATTCCTTCACGTGAGGCCCACGAATACTGCAGTTGCACAAATTCTCCTTGGGGATGAGTCTTTTCTGACGTGATTGGCGTGTTTTCCAGACGGAAATTTTCTTTGACCCGAATATTCTGAGAGAGTTTATTGGGGCGAACCAAAAGGAGGTGTACATTTTACTCGAAGTAGTGGTCGAAGAACGGAGTGAAAGTAATCGAAACACTCCTCAAAGTAATCGAAGTACTTTATAACGAAGGACTTGTTTTGTACATGGATTCTACCAGATTTAATGAGCGCGCGGTATATCAATGGAATCGAACGGGTGCTTCACTAATAAAAACCGTAACTACTAGACCTAATTATTTATATTCCAGGAGGCGACAATAAAGAATTGGTAACACCACTTTCAACCGCCGATAGTAAAAAAAAGAGTTTTGTAACCGTTCCCATGGAGAAATTTAAATTGTTTTTGCAGCATCCGAAAGCTGACGAGAAAAAGTTAATATTTTTGCGATTTCCGTTCCGTGTATCAAATATTTTAACCCGGTCAATTACGTAACCATAATCACCGGTCGCTAATTAGATGTGCAAACCCCCTTTACCGTACAGTTAATTGGTTAATTAATTGTTTTTACTTCCGTTCCCGCTTTGGAAAATGGATAGGATTTTCGTTTGCCGTAATTCTGTTTTAGACTATTCTCCGGTGACCGACCGCCGTTTGCGTAGTAGTGGAATTTGTACCTTAAAAAAAGCGGGGAGTTGAGAGTTAAATTGACCGCCGTGATTCAGCTCGAAGATTCCAGATTACCACAAATTAAAATTGGATCAGCACAATTTAGCATAACACTAGCACTATTTAAAAATTATCATTTCACAATTTTTTTAATTGCGGGGATGATAACTTGATAGAGCTACATCGTGAGTGAACATTTCGGCGAATTTTCCATCAACATTGGCTCTACATAATTGAGTATGGATTACTCTGTTTAAAAGCAATTTTTCTGGGATCGAGCTTTTCTGGGCACGAAAGTTCCGGTGGGATAAATTTTCTTTTAGGACGACATCTAGCACCTAGAGTGCCTAGTTTCCTTGGCGACCGAGACAAATTTTGCACAGAACTAGAAAATGTAGTACCTCGGAAATATGCCAAGGAGCACTAGTCCTAAAGTTAATCGTTTATAGTCAAGATTTCCTTGAAACAATCGCCTAGCGTAGAAGTTTTTTGTTGGGAGGAGGGAGGGCCGAATTTTCCTTGAGAACGCATCTTCCGCAGATGGATCTCTTGCTATAGCTCATTTGGTATTTTTGGAGAAGGAATGTTTCTTGAAGGCAAATTTTCAGAGACGGGAAAGAGCTCTAGAATAAGTAGATAGCAATAATTATTCTGCAGTCCCAGAGATTTATTATCTATAGCACTTATTCCAAAGACGAGATCGAGGGTTTCTGAACGGACATTTTCCTTTAGATTAAGAAATTTTCCTACAATCCAAAAGAATCCACAGAAATTATCTTCTGAATTCCTCTGTTGGTGTTGATTTTGTGAAGAACACCGGGTCCTTGTCATAGAAGTAGACGGGAACTCAAAAAAGGGTAGTTGGATTCCAATGAGAATGGATGGAAATGAATTCTGGGCGGTAATTTTCTATAGCACAAGCTTCTTAATGCGAGGGCAGAATTTATGCTGATTAATTTTCCCTTCAAAGTCTCTTGTAGCTTTACAAATAGAGCGTACTTAGTTATGGCCAAAAAACCAAAATTTATACTCAAAGATATCAAAAAATAATTTTAACAAACTTTTAGTGATTTTTCCTGAGCTTTCTGACGATGCTAAAACCAAATTTTTATGACTTGTTGGTTTCAAGTCAATCACATCAACTTTCGTATTCCTTATGGACACCATATGGGATTTTTACAATACCTAGATAAAGAAAAAATTACAAAATCGAAGATACCAAATGCTTGGTATTTCATTCGGAAATTAAACGGTTTGCATTGAAGTTTAAAATGTATTTCTCATGGTCAAAATGTTAAATAATTTTAAGCAAGCTATGGCATTATTGCTATAAGAAATACATTGTAACGTTCTACTAAGTAAATGATTAGTTTTTAGCTTCTTAGCATGAGCTAGGTAGCTATGGCGATCACCGTTTTTTTGGATCAAAATTTCATCAAATGTCGACGTTTTACATTAAAATTTTTTCCGTCTGTCTGTACGTGTGTACGTTGGCAATTGTCCGAGGTAACGGCTCGACGGATTCGGTAAGGAAACGAAAAATAACGGGTTAGATTAAAAAAAAAATGTCGCGCGTATGGGCATCGAACTTTTTTTTTCAAAAAACAACCAACATTTTATTAAGGTACCTATTGGAAAGACCTTATCTTTCTGTGTATAACTTACAATTGTGCCAGGTTTCATTACAAATAAACTAAGAAAAAAATGTCAATGTCCAAAACCTGGCAAAACTAAAGTAATTCTAATTAGGAATTACAATTATTAATTATATGATGCCTTGTGGCATTAAAATAATAAAAAAAAAGAAATCAATAGACAAAGATGAACAAAAATTCAACAAGAAAACCATAATGTTTGTTGGTTGTACACAGAACAAAAGGTCTTTCGAATAGTTTACTAGAAATTTTGCTTTGCACTTAGAAAAATAAAGTTCGTGGCCTTTACGGTCCGTTGTTTTTAGTTTCCGAATGCGTAATATACAGATCCAGAATTTGAACAAAACAGTCGAGCTGTTATCTCGGATCAAAAATTTTATTCTTTAAAAAAATGTCCAAAAAACGGTGATAGGAATAGCCACCTAGCTCAAGCTAGAAAGCTAAAAAACTCACCCTGTATAAATAAAGAAAACGAGTCACTAAAAATTAACAAAAATTTCAATATTTTGGTACTGTACTGCAGTATACTGAACACTACGTCTATATATGAAAAATTACTAAACGTTCTGTAAACTTTACTTTGAGATCATGAATTTTGAAAATATTCCAATAGCGATCCAATATTACAATTTAAATTTAGTAGTTTTGTGTAAGCTGTGTTCCTATTGGTGTAAGAATTTTTAAAGCATGCCTTACTGCACCTTATAATCAGTACATGATTGAGCTTTTTTTATCTCAGTAGTTACCCAAAAATAATTTCTCGTGTAACCCAATGCCAATACTTCGATATTTTAAAAGATATAAAAATGGCAATGGAGAAGGTTTTGTATGTCTTCATGTAGGAATAATTTTCACTTTTAAAAATTGTTGGCTGATTATAATCATTACTTATTTCATTTTTCTGAAACAACGAGCTTCTAAAAATTTAAACCTTGAAAATCTCTTTATCATCATCTTGATAGTTTAATTTATTTTCGGCCGATACGAAAAGTAAAACTCATAGAAAGGCATTTTAACATTTACCTACTTGTACTTCTCGCCACAAACTGGAAATCGTCATTTTGGGCCAATATTTTCAATAAATCATTAAAATATAAATATGCGAAAGGAAAACTAACCTAAAGTTATATGAAAGCGAGTGTAGTAGTTCGACATTTAACAGTTACTTATACTTTTAACCACAGACTAGTTGGAAATCATCAACGTCGAGGAAATTAAAATCCCACAGTGTATACTTGGTATTGAGATATAAGCTGAGAGCAAAAAGGCTAGCTGAAACAATTATAAAGTAATCTGCACATATTTACGTACAAGCCATTATCCTTAAACCTGTATAACATGCGAGCTTTACATTGAATGAAATTTGTACCGATTTGTTGACGTACCCATTAAGCGAAGTTTTATAACGTTGCAAGGCGAAATCTCTGATAAGTACGCTAAAATTAGGAAGCTACGAAGCTCATGCGAGGGTCACTAATTACGGAATAGATTAGTCGAACGAATAGGGTACCGGAAGTTACGTAAGATGGCACTTAAAAAATTAAACAGATACATTACGAAAAAGCCTTGAAATGAAAAAGGATTTTTTAATCGTGGTGCAGAAAAATGTAAAACCACAGTTTTAGGCGACTACCAACCAAACGTAAAAAACTAAATATAACAAATGTTGTAGTGTAACGAACAAACAGTTTAATTGATGTATTAATTAAAAACATGCTGTTTCACTGTCATAAGAATCGACGATTAAATATAAAATAGTGAGTGTTTCTAATTGGAGCGGACCACTTTTGATTAGAATAAACGGTAGTTTAAAGGAACACCTACATTTTTAGCTCTGCAAAGTCGTACTGCCCAAGAAAAAAGCTTGTGAAGTATTTTTATATTGCAAGGTGTTTTAGATGACGGCTCGTGCTTATTAAATACACCTGCTAGAGAAGCACATGTCGATATGTTAATGTAATAGTACCAGAAAAACATGTCTTCTAATACGTGAATTACTAACTAAGTTGGGTATCAAAATGTCCCCCCAGCCACGGTGTATGTGGGTTACCAACTTTATTCTATTGGTACATTAATAATCATGAGCTATTTAACCCATTGTACGAAAGCTTGTAAACCTTGAGAAGTATAGCCTATTAAGTTAAAGCGTACGGTGCTAACGATTCAGCTACAGTTTTTTCCTAATTTAATTAGTTGTCAATAAAAAAGAAAGCTAACGCAACTAAGATAAAAAATTAATTAATAAAAATGTGATTACGGTTTTTTAGCGATCTGCTGTAATGGCCATTATAAATAAGCTATACACGCGAGGAAATAACTGACCGAGGCGAAAGTCTTCTTTAATTACGAACTAAGATTTCAGTAAATCATCGGATTCCGGTAATGAGAAGTATATTACGATTTAGATTAGGAACTGTCCAAAATCTTGCTAGAGAATCTTTGAAATGGTACGAGTTCTGTGTTATTTCAAAACTGAATGTCGTGCTCACTATCTGAAAAATTTTAATTTATCAAAACAACGGTTTTTGGAATCGTCAAAGTATTTTAATTTGTTAATTAGGAGAGTTCCCTTCTACCGCATTTAACGAATTGATGCATTATCGAAAATAATGGCCCAGCGGTATTGTCGTATAACGCGTTAGTTAATAGTAATTACATTCTCTTCCGAAAACGTATTCGTAGGCTTGCTTCTAAATCGATGCTTCTTGAGCAATCGCGCTAAGAACACCTTGTTGTCATTCTTTACTTATGAAACTTTTTGATGGTGAAAGTAACTAATATTGTAGTGGTTATCAGATAATTTAATTTGAAGTTATCACAAACCACAAGATCTTATGATAGCTTCCTAATTGAAATCAAGGGAACCTGCAGTTTTTAGCAGAACCACACCTAATCAATGAATGATCATAACTAAAAGTTAAGTTTAAGTTCTATTTTACATATTAAATTGACCGCACTTGCATTTGTCAGTAGAAAATGGTAGTTTCAGTGGAACATCGATAATTGGGCTACGATGTTTCAAAAATTGAGGACAGATCAAACTATGAAATGAGTAAAGGCAATCACATTTCTTTTGTCGTTCAAAATTCTTTTTAACGATTTTCGCTTTATCAATGTTTTATACCTAATCCTTGGAACCTCCTTCAAATTGCCACTTTAGGCCTAGAAACCCTCCATTCGATACCTATAATTTACTTATTTATGAACAACACAAGCGAGTTTATGATGTTAGACTTTCTGTCCGTTCCTCTGGACTAACTGATTAAATTTGGGTTATTTGGACTTGGTTTGAAACGGTTTATTTCGTATTATATTTTCTATGTATTCTTCCAAATGTGTCAAATTCTTCCAAATTCTCGAGCGTTTCAATCATTGCATTGGATCCCTTGAATGCTTGGAATTTTTGAGACTCAGAAAACCTGTGATATATTGTTCCTTTTCTTCGAATTCCTCCCATTCCATTAAATTCTTCCGACTAGATTCTAGTTCCGTTAAATTCTTCAAATATATCAAGCTTTTCATCTTTTTTGTTTCTTCAAGTTCTTCTTCAGAGTACACATATAATTCTTCATCAGATTCTTCAAATTTGTTAGTTTCTTCAGATTCATCGGTTTACTTGTTTATTGATTACTCCGGCGCTTTGAATTTTTTAGGTTCATCAAAATTTATGATTACTTAATTCCTTCCATTCTTCAAATGCTCCAAGATTACTCGGACTTTTCGAACTAATTGTTCTTCAATTTTTCTTCAGATCCCTTTTATAAAATAACGGAAAAAAAACCAGATAACCTTGCATTTTTTCGAATACATTTGATTCCCAATAAAGTAGGCGTACCTACCTATTGCAGACGCGTAAACCATACCTAAGTAAGCGTATATACTATATAAAGTAGGGAATATACAGGGTGAACATTTTGTCTGGAATACTGAACGTATTTTCAAAATAACAATGTTTTCTAAAGGACCTCTTTATGGTGTCCACAATTACAAAAGAATTGTTTCCAATCCACGTACTTTAAATATGTTCTCAGTGGCGTACTTTTGCATGGTCCAAAGAGGGCATACTTTTTTTAATGGCAAGAGTACACTTTTTCGAATATAGAAAACCTCAAATTAAAGAAAACAGTTTGTTAATTAATTTCATAGTTTTACTTGTCTGGGCACGTTTTTTGTGATATTAAAAAAATCATTCTTTAATAATACCTCACGAAACATAGCTTTCCATTAAATAAGTGACTATCTTAGTTCTGTACACGCCTCGATAGACGCACGCCACTATAAATAATTTTTAAGCATGTCGATTCACCTTTTTTAAATGATTTTTGATACAAAAAATTGCTGCCACATAACTAACAAACGAATAACGTTTTTTTAACGCAAACTAGAGAAATTATTAAATTAATTAGCACAACCTTTTTCCTTAATTTGAGTTTTTGTCTTAAATTTGATTATATAATATAATAAGTTTTTTATGAGACTACATCCAAAAAAGTGTACTCTTTAAGAATATATAATGAAAACTAGTGGTTACCATTGAAAAAAATATGCCCCTTTTGTACCGTGCAGAAGTACGCCACTGATAACATAAAGAACATAAAGTACCTATACGTAGATTGGTAACAATTTTGTTTTGTAATGGATGTCATAAAAAGGTTCTTTAAAAAAACGTTGTTTTCAAGATATAAATTCAGTATTTCAGAGACATGTTTCACCCTGTATTTAGCTTTAGCTGTAGTTCACTAAAAAAAATGCCATGATGATGTTTGGGAGATAAGCACACATTACTATTGCCTAGGGCACAATATTAGGCTATCTCGTCTGTAAATAGAGTAGTACGTGTAATAAGCGACAAAAAGCACAGAAATATTTCACTTCCGGCAACAAGCATGAAACTTTGCACATAGCTTTTATACATATAGATATTGAAAAAAACGCCGGGAGACACTTCGAGCGATGACCTTGATCACCGTGGTGACGTCATCCAAGTAAAATTCACTGAAGTAGGATATTTTGGCAACAAATAACCCGAATTCAATGGGGTTGATTTCATTTGAAAGCTCTTAAAGAGTACTCTAAATACTCTAATACATTTTATCGTAACTCTTATGGTTTCAATCCTATTTGCTCCAAAGTACCGCGTGGACTCGGACCACCGCAAGTACTGAGTAGGTAGTGAGTTGCGATTTTGCGGACACTCGACAGCGCTACAGTGTGCAGTGGTGGTGGTTGTTGTGTAGTTAATTTTGCTGGTTGTGTGTGTTTGTGTGGTTTTTTTACACACCGAATCAATTTTTGGATAGGTAATTGTATTAAGTTATTCTAATGTGATTTAAGATGCCTAATAACGTTAAAATTGGCCAATTAATGAATGAAACAACAAATAATGCTTAACCTAAAATGTTCAGCGCAAAAATGTTACCACGTTTACAAATTTATAGAGGGTAATAGAAATTGTCTAAATTCAAATTAGAATCATTTTTTTTTCGAAATTAAAGTTATTCCTGAACGCTGAAAATAAGTTAACCGCTAAGGATTTTAATATGTACTATTTATGGAATTTAGTGATATTCATGCTTCTACCCTTTTCAATGCCCCGATCATTATTACCACTAAAGGATTAAATAGATTGTTTCAGAAATTTGATATCAACTTCCGCTTTTTTTTTCATTATTGCAGACTGGTTCAAATACCTGAAATGGCATCGAAGAGGCAACTTGATTTCGTTGATCAGGGGTTCAAACCGGTGATAAAATGGGATAGATGTGTCCTTTGCCAACAGTCCACGAAGGATCCTTTAATTTCCCCTACTGATAGTGGCTACGACTCCCTTTCTCAAAACCTTCGAAGGTATGCAGAGTTAGGTGACCTCCCGTCTTACCTTAAAACGGAAAGTTTGCTCCAAGATTTGAAATCGAACAATGCAAAGTATCATAAAGTGTGCAGAACTCGTTTTAACAGTCAAAAAATAGCCAGACTTTTGCAAAAGAAAAAACCAAGCTTAGAAGAACACGCACAGGGTGATTTTTGTTTTTTCTACTTTAAAGCTGTATAAATCAGAAACCATAAGACTTATGATAAAATGTATTAGAATACTCTTTAAAGTACGTTTTATGAGCTTTCAAATGAAACTAACCCCATTCCGTCCGGGTTATTGGTTGCCGAGATATCCTACTTTAGTTAACTTTACCTGGATGACGTCACCACGGAGGTCAAGGCCATCGCTCGAAGTGTCTCCCGGCGTTTTTCTCAACCTCTATATGTCTAAAAGCTATTTTCAAAATTTCATGCTTGTTGCCGGAAGTGAAATATACTTACGCTAATTACACGTACTAGAGCGTAAAAATACTATGGGTGTAACTGTAACATATGACTGTACAAAAAGTTAAGTTGTAGAGGGAACGGTTTCCCCAAAAATTCTCCCTCCAAAATATTCTTCCTAGAGCATTTTTCCCGATAGATTTACTACTGAAATATTCGTCTCCAAAATACTCGCCCATTTTCTGTGATTTAGCCCGATCAACTTCCCCCGGCGCGTTGAAATACTCACCCGATAAACATGCCCCGAAAAAAATTCTTTTCCCCAAATCTTTTCTCCCAGCAGTTTGCCCCGAGAATATTTCCCTCGAAGGATTAACAATTGAAAAACTCGGTCCCATCTTTTTGGCAAAGGTTCACTTAGATTTCGGTAAAAAGTAGTCCCGATGAATTCTCCTTCCCGAATATTCTTCCCCAGAACTTTGTCCCTAGAATATTTCTGAAAAAACATTTAGTTGGAAGCATACAATATTAGAGCTTGTTTAGGTTACGTAGGAATCTAAAATATTTTGGACTCCACTTAAGGGCCCCCGTCGGGGGGCAAAATCTATTCAAAAATAGTTCCCTTTTGTAGCGTGATTAAACCAAAAATCATGATACCGATTCTTTGTACGGGTTCCACAATTCTTTAGATTCAACTGTTTCTTGAGATCTTTAAATTCTTCATTTCCTTCCGATTCATCAGATTGCCAGTTTCGTCGCGTCAGATGAGCTTCAGACTTGGTGCTTTAAAATCTTACAAAATGCTCAATTTTTCCAATCCTTCAAATCAAAATTTTTCGCATTCCGTTTCCTCGACTAGGTATTTTAGGTTCTTCCGATTCAATCTTTTAAACTCATTAGATCGCTCAAATTTTATCGATTCCTCGAATACTTCAGTTTGTTCAAATTATTCGGTACGATTCTTCTGATTCTTCTGCATATTTTTAAAACTATTCCAATTTTTCAGATTTTTAAATTATTTTGATTCCTTGTAATATTCTTCAATTCTTCGATTTATCAGATTTTGTAGACTATTTGGGTTCTTCGTGTGCTTCGAATTTTTCGATTCTTCAAATGTTTCCATTTCATTGGGTCTTTTTGCAAAATTCGGTTCCTTTCGCTGAGTTCATGACACCCACACAATTATTACAGCTTTTCTTCAGATCTTTAAAAAACTTATCTCTTTTCTTTGAACTTTCTTGATATCCTTCAGATTCTTCAAAATCATTCGTTTTATGGGATGCTTCCAATTCCATTGTTTCAAATTCCTTAGAAATTCCACTCCTATTATAATTCTTCGCGTTTTTCCGCATTTTCTAATTTAATAGATTTTCGAGTTTCTTCATATCGCGCGAAATTCCTACATTTTTTAGTGCATTATATTCAAAATCGGTGTTACATATACTCATCTTCGTACTCATCAAAGAATTTTAGGCATCAAACTGAAAGATCTTAGCTACTTCTAAATAATGGTTACAATTAACGCGAAACCCACGCAGAAAATTTGTTTTGAGGAAGTAAATCAAATCGTTGGAATGAGGGGGATCATTAATTTTGGCCCCCCCTCTACAATAAGTGTCACGTCCTTACTAGCACAGCCCAATTAGTACAATTCGTAAGTTGATTTGGTTAGGACCAATGGTTCTGATTTTCTAACCATTATCTATAGTTTCACTTCCAGTCGTTAGAGGTTTCAGGTCACCCTAAGAAGGCCGCCAAATAGCTGAAGCTCTAAGGGCAACGGGTACTGTAAGGAGCGAGCTATATTCTGTATTTTACAACTCGCAAACTGCAGTCTCCTAAAGTGAATTTTCGTCATAAATTAAAAAAAAACTTCGCGAGACCGTCCATCTTCATTCGCAAAGGGGGTACGATTCATATTTAAATACGAACAATTACCACGTTCTTTTATTGCGGAACATTGTGGCACTTAAGGGGAGCGAGCAAAATATGCAAAAGGGTAGAAAGGTCTTTTTCATATTTTTGCACATACAATGAACAGTCAATGTAAAACGTGTAAAATCCTGACACCACAGAAGATACGAAACCCAAAATGTGATTAATTAAATTTAATTAAACTTAAGCACATTTTTTACTCTTGGCTGCCGTAATTTAAAATAAATTACCAAATACCTCACAATTAAATCTCGAGAAATAGCACGTTAGACCTAAACCAAGATGAATAAATATAAGGACTAAATTAAATTTTATCCTTTTACAAGCTCCCTATACGGTCCCGTCCCATGTGAAGTGCATAACACAAATATTTCACTTAATTATTTCACGCCTCTCCCTATCTTTCTAAATCCGATAGGAGAGATTTGGAATTTACTAACTCATTATTGTAATACCTAATTTAATTAACGTCGAAGGCTTCCGACGCATCGGAGGCAGTTGGAGTGGAGATGTAGTGAAAGTAACCGAAAAAGCTCAAGTTTTAGATGACGGTCATTTTTGTTAGGCCAAGCAGCAGAATTTATTCGATACTCGTTGGTTATTTATTCATTCCAGTTTTTTCACTTCGAACGCCGTGTAATTTGATTTGATACGAAAAAATTTGGACCGTAATTTAATAGGTAACAAATAGGCGATTAATTTTTTTTCATAAATTGCGACCGTGTAGAGATTATATCACGGAGAGTATCATCTTCTAATTGCTAAGCCGCGGTGTCATTTTTCACACTGGTATCAATGGAAAATGTCAAAATCGATCATCCTTAGGGGGCACACTTACGGTTTTTGCATTTTGAATGACATCCCATCGCATAATATGCATCCGCTTTTTAAACCAGTCGCAAAACTTGAATTTTTAGCTTTTATTTCGTATACAGGCATTTATTATGTAATCCTCCTATTTCCTCCCTCTTATTTAGAATGCAGCAGCCGTCGTGTGCCAAACTCCCGGTTATTCATTCGGCACATGGCCATTGAGTGTAGTTTCTGCCCTATATAATTAAACCGAATCTCACAATATGATAAAATTAAATAGTTTGATAGAACGTGTCTATTGTACGTACGTAGAAATTTGCAATTTAAATTAACCGTGTTATTTGTACAGCTAAACAAGATTTTTTTCACGAACACCCTTCGCTTTATGCTAAACGCCACACCGGTGTTCTGTTATTTAATACACACAATTTTCACGGATTTTCATGGGTGATAAACATCACGTGTTTTCTACAGCTTGAAATGCATTGAAAATACGGAAGTGCGTATTGGATATTGTAACTTAAAATTGTCTTCATGACACAGACTTTTCTTGTGCCCATATTCGACTAAAATATGCCATAAGAATACGGTAGTTTAATTTTGTTTGTGTCAGTTGTTCCATCTAGATTGGACTTGTAACCCAGGAAAATATAAACGGTAACTGAGGAAAGCAGTTTTTTGGATTTGGGGTCCAAAAGGTTTTATTTATTAAAAAAAAAACAAATCAACTCTGTAACGGCAGACATTACGCTCTTCCCTGAAACATGAACTGGTATTTATGTTGCAGGTGTCCTTATTCCTCATTCCAACCCTACGTGCAAACGGGGATATAATATTTCCACTTTAGGAGTGCTGTAAGAGTCCGCTAATCAAAGATACTCCTCCGCTTCCAGCACCCTGTGTGTAGTATGTGGGTAAATATCCTACTCGAAGTAACGTTTTTACCTTTCTCGATTTTGACTTTATTCAGATGCTTTTGGAGAGCGACATCGGTCGGCACAGCTTATTTGATTGATTTAGGTCGAATATCTTTGTTTCGTCTGTAAATGGTTAGTTTTGTGTTTAATCGAGCCCAAATTACGGCCTAGATTAGAGTCTTTATCTTAAATTTTTCTATTTCGTACCCAGAATTACATCAGGTATTAATTAAACACGTGGTAATTAATGGTTTCGAATTGTGTAGGCGGTTAAGGCTGCTGAATTTCCCAAATTAATAAAATTTGCGTCAATATGAACATTTTGGTTATGGCGGATGGCCAGGTGCTTGCAGGTGGTGTTAGTGACCTTTTGGCATTACACGAAGCAGTATTTGTGGTCCATCCGCCACCCTTCAGTGAGTTACAATTCTCTCACGGGGTTCAATCCTTGGAGAAGATCTCATACTTGTAGCTTCCGCGAGATCTTTACGTTTTCTCAAAAGGTCTTCCAGCATAATCGCCTTTTGGTCTTTGTACCAGTGTTTATTTATTTTATTATTTTATTATCCCTCTTTTGTTTGTTTGTTTGTAATCAGTTTAGTCACAATCTGCTAAAAATGAGATGCTAGTAACAAGGAACGGATTAGGAAAAATTCAGTGACGCAATTGCATAAGACAAATCATAAAAAATCAGATAGATATTATTGCACAGAGCAATAAAATCATTAAAATAATTCGTCCGTCCGTATTTATCTAACGAAAGGGTAAATCAGTGAATTAAAAATTAATGCCTACACAAGGAGCTTTTCTCTCAAGCACTTACATGTTGATATGCAAAAAACAAATAGGGCTGGCACAAAAAATCTCCCTTTACTCAAACTAATCATGCGGATATCCATTGCATTAGTTTTATCTTCGCTGATTCCTTTGCGGTTTCACCGTCTGAAGTCTTCTATCATCAACGCGATTTTAACAACGTTTTGCCCTCACATACCCAGCGACGAGAGCGCAGGCAATAAAGACAACACTAATTAAAAGCGCCCTTAACGCACCAATTAAATAAACAAACAGGCGCGATTCGTTAAAAATATCTAACCTTCCCTCGAATATCCCAACTAAAGGCAATTAGGTACAATGGAAGAAAAGGTATCAGTTACAAATGATTGAACTCTTTGATCGGACCGCGTCTTGTGATAGAAAAAGAATCTTAGATACCAACCCTAATTTAGAAATACTTTAGCATCCTTTTTAACTTTCCGAGGTACCGATAATAGTAAAATGGTGTATTCGTATTTATTTAAACACATAAGGAACACGTACTTTTTTAACACGTGCTTGTCTTTTTATAATGTAAGGATGATTTAATGGTCAACAAGTTTTTTGAGTGAGCTCGCGTTCGCTTATGTATAACCTCCTACTCGTTTATGTCTGACCTATGCCCTACTCGTTGAACTTCACTGTAATGGATCCTAATTGCTACTTGAGATATGAAAACATTAAACATGACGTTTACTTACTTTTTGACACATTTAATTCTTAACATTACGCTATGGTTATAGTTTCAGCTACACGTTAATTTATTATACTGGGTGCTTTTGCCGTCTGTAATTTATTTATGAAAGAAGGATTTACATTGATCTAAAGTTTAGGATTTGGTATTTTGCAATAGTTTTGACGTCCAATAAACGCTTCAGTAGCTCTGTAGGTATCAACCTGAAGAATCTCTAGAAATTTGAAGATTTGACGGGTGTCTATAACAACGACTTCCGTAGGAACAATAATTATTATCATTTTCAATGACACATTCAAAGAAGGCATTTGACCAAGATCGTACAAGTAAAATGGTGCAAATGCCTAGGTTATAGGTAGCGCAATCTAATAGAATTCTTCAATGAGAATAGGTACGTTTCACTTGCATTAATCAGACGTTAGACGTGCAATAACTTTTCTCATATAAATCACCCATTGTGTTCGGATTTAAATAAAAACTATGCAAGCAGTATTAAGATGCACCGATTAACATCCAGAATATTTTACCATAAATTATGCACAATGCTAGAAAATAATAATAAAACTTAAACACTTAAGCAAAAAACCTTTAAGCACAAGTTGCTCTATAAATCTCTTCGCCTATAACCAATTTTAATCAACAGAAATCTATAATTACTCCACAAGGAGCAGTTCATAGCACACCTTAAAAGCCATTCAATAACCACGGGAATCAATGCCAAAAGTAAGAAAATGTACAGATTTATGGATGATGCGTTGGTATCGTGTAATTAAAAGCAAAGGCGCCTCCATGTACGCATTTATCGGTTTGATTTAAGGCATTTAACTCGGCCGAAATTCGGGACAAACTGGGGCGACGGGCGATGCATCTTTTTTTTTATGGTAAAAAGCTTCACGCTTCACGGTTCAGTTAATTTTGTAGGCATTTAACGGTTCAATAATAATCATCCCTTCTTGTTTACGCAACGGCATCGGTCCCTTAATGCTATGCTCTTTTATAATGTACAGAACGGACGAAAAACGGGGCCTATAACAAAAATGTAAATGTTATGGAGCCACAAGAAGAATTATGTAAAACTGTTAGCTGTAAATTACTGATATTATAATAAAATATTATCAAAACTGAATTTACTTGATAATAACCTTGGGATAACAATTTCGTTGTTTAAAATTATAATAGATTCTTCCTTTTTTTAATAGACAGACACATACCTAAACTAAATAGTTCCTTTTAGGACATTACTGATATAATAGTTTTCTGCTGTACTGCCGTCCATTCAACTTTAAGTTACGCTATGTGTATGTGATCTTGGAATTGTCATCACCATCCCCTGATTGGTGCAGAAATCTTCAATTTAAACACCACACACAACATCGTAATTTTTAGACATGACTTAATTACTCGTTTTAAGAATTCCTGACATAAATTGTATTATTCTTCATTGAATTGGTTTGGCAAAATGTATTTGGCTTTTACCTTTGAAGACGCTTTTTACTTAACGTGTAGATACACTTTAACCTTTGCGAAAATGCATTAATTTTTAAAGATCATCAGTCGAGTTAGGCTCTTTTTGCTAATAGTAGAATTTGAATTAGATACGGGTGTTGTATTAACTATAGAAGAAGAGACAAAAGCTCCGCAGAAATCGCGAGATTTTTAAAATTGCTCACTTTCAACAGTCCGCAGTTCGAAAACGATGTGCTTGTTCGAGAAACAAGAACAAAGTTGTAGCAAAAGAGATTTCGATATTGATTTTCCTACGGTTCATCGTTCTCCAGATATATTAAAAAAGCACAACATTGTACCCTCGGTCGATTGCTTGGTCGATTTCCATTTGTCGCAAACAAGAGTAGAGTTTCGAGCACTTGAACTCAACGGTGACTCATCAAAAGGTAATAAAAGAAACTGGATTGACACGAGTATTCAGGGTAGTGGAAGAGTCCCAGGGCCTAGCCAACCCTGCCCACTTTTACTTAACCGATAGGTGAAGAATTAAGTTTCCTTCATTTTTATTCTTAAAAAAATTTAATCCAGGGTGGATCGCCGCGAAAAATTCCGATCGAAATATGTGCGTTTGGTTGTATTGCAACCGATGGAGTTAATTACTTACTTACATACTTATTTTGCCTATATTTCCTGGAATGACTGGACTATGAACATGATAATAGTGGACGCCATGTTAGAAGGACCGGAGAAGGAAGATTGAATTTTTTCCGGAGGGGAAAACTAATTTTTTTTAATTTTAAAACCGTTTATCGCTTTCTTGTACCTTTTCTTTTGCAGTAATTGTACTTTTTCCCTATAATTACAAATTCAAGACTTATATGCACACTGGACAGGATCTTCGTAACGGTAAGAAGTACTTTGCATGGTAAATGGAGACAGAGTTCCCCTTTTTGTGACTAAAAAACCGCTTTTAAAATTTTTGAAAAATCTTTGAAAATAACTGAGATATTTATCTAAAAAAATTTGTTCATTTTTACGAAATGCATCTTTTTAATTAATCTTATTTTATTACGAAATTGAAAGCACACTTGCAGCAAATAATTAATTTGTGGCACTTGTTTACTTTCTGGTATTCTTTTGTTTCTTATTATTGGCCTGTAGAATCCATAATTTCAAACAGTTCTAAGTTTGGGCTACTAGTTCAAAAGTTACGGCCCTTTGAATTTTCTTTCGAAATTGGTTTCTAGTCTATACATTTTGATTGAGAAGTCTGATCGAAAAAGTACGAATTGTTTTGGATTCTACGCACCAAAATTAATAAGAAAAAGCGTTTTCCCGAGAAATTTTGGTGTAGTCGATTTTTGGTAAAAAAGGAAGGTTATACACTGTCTTTTTTTTGGCCCGAAAAAAAAATTGTCTCAGATCGACCCGGAAAAAAATTTTCTTATAGAATGTGGCCTGTAGAATCCATAATTTCAAACAGTTCCAAGATTGGGCTACTAGTTCAACAGTTACAGCCCTTTGAATTTTCTTTCGAAATTGGTTTCTAGTCTATAACTTTCGATTGAGAAGTCTGATCGAAAAGGTACGAATTGTTTATTTTTTTGGCCCGAAAAAAAAATTGTCTCGGATCGACCCGGAAAAAAAAATTTCTTATAGAATGTGCCTACTCGGATGTATAAACATGTAATTAATTAATGGGTAGGTACTTATGTGAAGAATATTGAATAACATAAAAACTATGGGTTCACCCCAATCATAAAAATTGAAAAGAACACAAATGACAATTGAATAGTGAAATAAAATAGTGGTAGTTCCATTTGAAAAAGAATAGTTATGGCACTTTGAACAAATGACATTGATGATTGAAACAAGTAAAAAATATGCAGGATATTCTATTTATAAAAATAATTTCTGTAGATTCGCAACCATCTATACATTAGCACAAAAGATTTTTTTAAAAATATTTTTTACCAGGTATCAGCTAGGAAAGACCGACGCACTGTTGCAAGACCCTGTATATAACCAAATACTATAATATTGAATCGAAAATTTTTAGTGGCTCTTTAGAAATTGGGAAATTTTGTAAACTGTAACTTTTGGCGTTGCAATAGGTTGCCAACCCTGCCTTAGTTGAAAATTAATGTTATTGCTATACAAAAAAAGATACATATAGGTGAGGTAGGTGAGGATTCCATTTCAAACAATAAATTCAAGTCTCGATGTCTACATAGCACACATTTTTATAAAGATAGAAAGTGAGAAATGTAATGGAAACAAAGTAAATGAGGTTGTTGTTTAAAAGGGTGTATTTCTCTTTTTCGCCAAGCCTTTTTGGACTTCGAGAGGGCAATATCCCCCTTTGCCCCCTGCTGAATCCGCCACTGGTACTTCTGGTTAACAAAAAAATAAAGAATAAAGCAATTTTATTTGCAATTTTGATTCATAATTTTTTTAATTAACATGAAACAATTCTCCAAATGTCTTAATAGCAACATAACAACATTAGTCTCGACAAAGGGTGGATAATGAGGGATATCATTCTCATTATACCGCAACAGGGCTCCCGAAACCTCTGGCAGCATAGCAAAATAATAGAGACTAGAAAGAAAGGAATAAGAGTAAATAGACAACTAAAAAATTGCAAGTTAACGAAACAAATAAGAGCCGTTTTTCTGAAAATTACACAAAGAATTCAATGAGAATGTAGGGGTAGGGTGGATTACAACATATCGCATGGGCTAAATGGCAGTAGGTTAGTGCCGCTCGATAGGAATATCAAGCTCCACTCACAAGTATACTAGGTTGTGAGCACATCCCAAACATATAGATTTATTTTAAGCAAAGGGCATTACTAAAATTTACCAGGGTTACAAGGCATTTTTGATAGTTTGATGTTGAGGATAGTAAAAATGTCTTTAACTAGGCAGTCGCTTATGAACTTTAATCAATAATTACGCTGTTTTGGTGCCGACAAATTAGAACCAATCATAGAGGTATGTAAATCAATCTCGTATCCACCGCAGTCTATATAAAAACAAGTTCATGTGACCTCCCTAATTTAAAAATAAGTTGTTTTTCGAATATTTTCGTAACCTTTACAATTAAACCTGCCTACCTGAAGAATAAGCACCCCTGATCATGGCAGCGCTTCTTAAAAATTTATGGAACACTGCACGTATTAGAAATTTCGATTTTATCTAAAATTGCAGCAAGATTGCAATCATGAAGTCGGGACAAATGTCCATAGGCAGTTGACCACCCGCCACCGTGGTCAAGTAAGTCACACACTTACAGCTGTTAGCCCGAAATCATCAGCGCCGAGCCCTTCGCCCCAAACAATACTTGTAATTAATGCAACGGAATCAATTAAGATTTCAAAATCTCTCAGCAGCTCAACAGAGAGATGAAGTGAAAATTCACCGCTGTCTAATTTAAATAAAGGTGGTCCTATAAAATGTGATATATGGCCGTTTAGCCATAAATTATGTAAAACTATTGTAAAATATTGCGCTGGGAGCTAGAATGTCGAACTCAATCCCGTACCTGGAGAAGATCATTATAGGTCTATTTGTAATTTATCAACGAAAATGAAACTTTTTATAAATATCGCACTTCGCACGTGAATTCCAATTGACGTAAGCGTGAATTATGCGTCTATATGTTTTCTTTTAATCTTAAAAGCCGATTTCGCTCTTCGAGATAAAGGAGATTGAAAACGAACGTGAAATTTTCTCAGACGTAGGTCTTTCATTTGACAAACATTACAAAGAAACCTCAAGGAGGAAAGGGTTAGTTGTTCCAATTCATAGTCACTTGATGGACAGGCCTTGGTACAATACCAGTCAACCCTTTGTCAGTTCTACTTGCTACCATGTTAAATATTAATGCTCTCATGAGAAAATTCGGCTCTCTGAACCCGATTCCGATTAACTAAAACTTAAGGAACAAAGAAACTTTTTCAATTTACACTTTTATTATAAAAGTCAGCAATAAAACAATGATTTATTGATCGTTCACTCTTTCAAGATTAAGGGATGGCAATTTTCACAAAAACCGACTAATGAATTTTAAAACTAATCTCTAAAGGGTCGTTGATTAGTTTAAATAAATATGTTTGTTTCTTCGTTATTAATGGGGCGATAGAAACGCCGCCATTTGTATCTATCAGCTTAGCAGACATCTATATTGTAATCACCGTTGGAAAGGAATGTGATCTACCGGTGATCGATATTGATGTTTACGAGTGTTTGTTACATATCAATTGGATCATTATAAAGAATGATATTTAATACGCCACCGAATTGTAGAAACCGGCTCGCCTAACATAAAACCGAATATGGCTCCTATACATAACATTAAATTGAGTACACGTCTATGGTTCGGCATTTTGATTACTTTATGTTTTCTATCCGTGTAATCGAACTCAATTTATTATGTTACCTACACCTATTTTCCCTAGGATTAAATTCAATTAAGGTAATAACTACAGAAAGAATGTTTTGGTGTCCAATAAAAATGTTTCAATAGATCTTATGATGTCAAATTAGGTTCTGGCTAATTGGAAACTACCTCCAGCATTTCCCCATTATCGCCTCTTTATATATTACCGCTTCGTAATTTGTGGTGTTTATTTACTGTAGTAATTGAAGATCATTGCGAGCTAGCAGCGGTGCGCAGAGTCACTGTTTATGATTTAGATAACGAAAGTTATACACAAAATTGTGGTCGACGAAGAAACGTTTCAAATGGAAAGATTATTTTTTAATTTACATTGAATCGGTAGCTAGAGTTATGGAATTGTAAGAATTCATACACTGATTTTACATTAAATAATATAATGGTCATTCAGAGGAGGCGAAAAAGTTGTCCGTACGGAATACCTTGGTAATAAGATGGTTTTAATGACAGTAAGTATTTCTATCATGCTCTCATAAAAATCCTGTATATTAAATCATACTCGCGAGCCGCGCGTAAAAAGATGGTGTTTATGTTTATGTTGTTGTAATAAAAATTGTTGTTAAATGTAAGCTTAAACAGTTCACAGTTGTAATTTAGTACGCCATTTTTCTGCAAGTAATTGTATTACGATTATCATAACTTGAGACTGTTTTTTCGAACGATCGCGATATCGCTTCATATATTGCAACAAAATTAATTGCACAAAATCGTAGACCTGTTATAGTATAGTAGTGTATTGTGGTTTAGAATTCCCTTCCCTATGGGTACTGGTCGCAGTGTTTTGTGAAAAAGCTCCGAACCCGGTAGCCTTCTGTTAAAAACTTTCAAGTTCGCCATTTTTAACTGAAGTTCTTTCTTTGTAAATATAGGTATCTGATAATAACATGTGTAAAATGTTTAAGTAAAAATGGAGTGATAACGATCTCCGTAGAGGGACCACCTTCCACGATAACGATAAAAAATAATTATAATACCGTCAGAATTGCACTGGCAGGTTAAATTTCATACTCCATCGCCTATCTATACAATGCTCATTTAGGCAAATGCACGCGACGGCAGTTTGTGGGAAAATAAGTAATTATTACTATAATAATTAAAATAAAACAGCGGTTAATGAGCTCATAATCAAAAATGGCTTTAAAGTGAAGAAGAAATATATTACTTCAAATGATTAATGAAGGTTTAGCAGTAAACACTGAAGTGATGCTTACAGCAAATGAAGATTTAGATATCACAAGCTAACGCGCTTTGGTGCATTAACCGCCCGTTACCATTACTCTTTGTAGTAATCAAAATTAAAACGTGCAATTAGACGGGAAAAGAAACAATTCTACAACAATTAAAATTAAATTACACAAACAAATTCACCTCTCCGCGAGAAGGAAAAAAAGGCAGTAGTGCCTATACTATGTATGAAAAAGTTACGATTAAATAAACAAATATGAACGAAAAAAAGAAGCGTGGCCACTTATAAACGTGTAGAAATAATAGTTATCTTACACACGCATGTATTATAATTACGCCAATTGCTTTTTTATCATTTTTGCCGCTAATTAAAGATCGCGTTCACTATTTAAGTTAAGATGATTTCGTAGAATTTTAACTGCATACACACGAGGTAACCCTTTTAAAACATCTTCCAAAGTTAAAAGCTTTGCGTATAAACGATGTTATAAAGGAGTAGAGGAATGCGTATTGCTTAATTTTTTTGTGGATGAGTTTGATGACGAGTTAAGTTTTTAACGGTTTGCGAAAATTAGGTACTTCGGATGAGCCTTGTTTATTACCCTTTTTATTTCTATCTGCAATGAAGGTAATTTTCCCACCAGTGAAAAAGTGTACTTGATATTGGTATTGCTATTCAAGTGGTCCAATATTCAGAGAGCCTCTGTATCGAGAAGTTAACAATCGATTGAACAATTAGTACTATTAAATTATTTAACGAATTAATATAACTCTTTTTCGAGCTACATGCAAATCCAAAATCATTTTCGGACTGGTAAATTTATATTATTGTGCAAACCCAGAAAGTAGATTCCGCTATCTTAGCGCCACCACTCTTGGTAACCGCACTTTAATCAAAGAGTAACAAATAATTTTTTACTTTAACCTCTATTTAGTGATTTTCCATATTACATGACTTGAATTGAAAACCAAGTTTTTCAAAGACGATTTTTAAGTCCGCCACACCTCAAAACATTTACGAAAAATCCTCGGACCCCTCAATTTTTTATTTAAGGGAGAACTATTTTTTTTCTAGTTTCGCCTCCCTCGGGGCAAAGCCATAGCGGGGGTGACAAGCGCCCCCAAAATTTTAAATCGATTGGGGGGTCGAGTGATACATTATTTTGAAGGTATTTTTATGCAGATTGTAACCTTTCAGTTTTAAATCAATTTTATTTTATGTGCGTAAAGCTAATAGTCTGGCAGATTTCAGTAAAAAAATAGCAACAATTGCGCATTAGATGAAGAAAGCATGAAACTCACAGGTATTGATCAGGGTATTGTCCTGATGATTTTAAGATCGGGAGGCCTACAAAAAGTTACCAAAAAACAAAATGGCGGCCGTTCAAAGATTTAGACCTTACTTAATATAGGGCGTGCCTTATTCTGCAGGAACTATGAGTTTTTATGGAAACATGCTCCTGATCTTTTTTATAGCTCTTAAAAATACCTTTACAGCGATATATTACACGACTACTTCCTACTTCCGGTTACCGGAAATGAGTCAAAATCCGAGGTTTTCGTATTCATGCAGTTGCGTACTTTGGTTATAATTCAATAACCCCTTGGTTTAAGAAAACCATGCTTCTAGCCTTTTTTATAGCTCTTAAAAATATATTGCACAAAACCCTAGTTTTTAGTATTGTAACTCCGCTAAACGCGAAAGAAACGGATACGGCCCAAAACGTGTCAGCTCCGTTACGTGTGTAACGTTCATTGCCACATATTTTTTCTTTTGTTTACAGATATAAAGGGAGTACAGTTAATTTAAGTCAGATAAAGAATAGAAGGAGAAGAATAGGACAAGAAAAGAATAAAGATAAGAAAATAAGGATACGAAAAGAAGAGGGAGATGGATAGAAGGAGGAGAAGAATGGAAGGAATGTGGATTGTAATGCACTTAAAGCGTCAGTTATGGACTGGGAAAAATGTGCCCTTTGTCAATGTGTTTCATCCGAAAAACTAATGGACTCGGGAAAGAGCAAAGGTCGAAGACTGCTACAAGATCTTGGAAGAAGTCATTAATTCATTCAAGAGCCTAGGAACCGTCCCGGTAAAGATAGAGGGCGGAGGAGATACGTTAATGAACCACAACGCACAATTAGCAGAAGTCTTGAAGGGCATTCGGTTCCGGTTCCCTGAGCCTTTTTTTAATTAGCGCTTCCATTGTCTTTGCGTTCATCAGCTTTAGGCGGCACGACTTGTGCCACTTTGCGTTGTGGTTCATTAACGTATCCCCGCCCTTCATCTAGTAGTGGTATGTCGATCTTTACCGGGACGGTTCCTAGGCTCTTGAATGAATTAATGACTTCCTCCAGGATCTTGTAGCAGGCTTCGGGAGTCAGACCTTTGCTCTTCCCCGGGTCAGTTAGTTTTTCGGATGAAACACATTGACAAAGGGCACATTTTTCCCAGTCCATAACTGACGCGTTAAGTGCGTTACAATCCATATTCCTTCTATCCCTCTCCCCCTTCTTTTCTTATCCTTATTCTTTTCTTGTCCTATTCTTCTCCTTCTATTACTTTTCTTTATCTGACTTAAATTAATTTACTTACCCTATTTCAACGATCGCCGTTATATCTTGGACCAAAATTATATAATGTTTTACCGAGTAATTTTAAAAATGTGAGATTAACAAAAAATCTATTCAAAAATATTCAAAAATGGATGATGACTCAAACGACACTTCTGGACAGTATATTAATTATTCTTGCATAACTAAGTCACGTTTGGTGAAAATAGAACAAAAAATGTAATGATGAAAAAAAGTAAAGCAAAATTCTTTTGTTGACTTAATAAAAAAAAATAATGAAATTTTACTAAAGCTACACTTTTACTCAGGGCTGTATGCTTAGTGCATAGAGAATCCCTTTCCCTATTAAATTTTATTTTGATGTTGAAAAATTCACCTTCTTTCTGTCTCTTTTCTCCTCTTGTTTTTTCTTGTAGATATCTTTAAAAAAAATTTTTTTTTGTTTATATTACTCTCATGTAGTCAATGGCTCAATGCTCATGTATAACATTATGTATGGGAATAAAGTCAATTATTATTCTTATATTATTATTACTCCCTTTATCTGTAAACAAAAGAAAAAATATATGTGGCAATGAACGTTACACACGTAACGGAGCTGACACGTTTTGGGCCATATCCGTTTCTTTCGCGTTTAGCGGAGTTAAAATACTTAAAACTAGGGTTTTGTTCAATATATTAATTTTTAAGAGCTATAAAAAAGGCTAGAAGCATGGTTTTCTTAAAACCAGGGGTTATTGAATTATAACCAAAGTACGCAACTGCATGAATACGAAAACCTCGGATTTTGACGTCATTTCCGGTAACCGGAAGTAGGAAGTAGTCGTGTAATATATCGCTGTAAAGGTATTTTTAAGAGCTATAAAAAAGATCAGAAGCATGTTTCCATAAAAACTTATAGTTTCTGCAGAATAAGGCACTCCCCATATTAAGTAAGGCCTAATCTTTGAACGGCCGCCATTTTGTTTTTTGATAACTTTTTGTAGGCCTCCCGATCTTAAAATCATCAGGACTATACCCTAATCAATACCTGTGAGTTTCATGTTTTCTTCATGTAATGCGCAATTTTTACTGAAATCTGCCAGACTATAAAATCAATCAAGTAATCAAGTATTTATCATGTTCAAATGGTTTATAAGCAACCCTCCAATTATATTCCAAAAATAAAACCCAATCCTGATTTCAAATTATCTAATTTTGTAAAAATTTAGGTACTCGAATCCTGAATCGTCCAGGTTGTAACTTTTATGCTACATCAAATATTTTTGTTTTTTTCGTAAATTATGACTAATGATCTAATCTAATCTCATGTCTTTTTTAGAAGAATTTTTGTTACATGCACATTCTCATTTGTGGGGGTTGTAACATATGTATTACGCCACATATTTTTGTTTTTTTGCTGGATTATGTTTAAATAATCTATAAGCAACCCTACAGTTGTCCTTCTTTTTCGATTTTTATAATCACCCAATTTTCTACAAAATTCTCACTTACACGTATGGCAATCATTGCTTGCGGAAGTCTTTTGCAGTACACCAAATATTTGTATTTCTTTAATGTATTATGTTTAATAATATATAGGGTAAGTAGTCCCAGGTATGTAGCAATAATTTTTCTAATATTGGGGTGCTTATATAACAAATATTAATGCATTTAATAATTGTAGGATTGGAAATAACCTTAACGTTTAATTTTTAAAGATAACACCCTGTATTTTTATTGTTAATAGCCCTTGATCAATATAACGAAATATGATCTAACTTCCTCTTCAGACATCCGAAATACCTTAAGAGGCTTAAGAAAACAATGCTCTACAGAAATCTAACGACGCAGGTAAGACTGAGTTCATTTCCATCACGGTCTACGAATACCATTCCACTAATTATTAATCAAGCCCTTTATTGGCAAATCGGCCTTCTAAATTTCAACGCACTATACAATTTCTGTGATATGCAATGCCTAATTGTTCTACCCTTTGGAAACTGAAGATTTCGAACTTTACAACGAAATTTCTAAAAACATTTAAATGAAATATGAGAGCTGCCGTTACAACAATTGACATTTGATAATGAGTTTAAGATAAAATAAATTAATTAATACGGATCAGGCGTCCTGTAACTCAATACAATACAATATAGAGTTTAACATAGTGAAAACTGTGCATAGTAACGTTTTTCGCTAAAAACGTATACCTTACACTTCATTAGCAGTAAAAAAGAACATTCGAACATTTTTAGCGCATTTCCACAAAAATAAAAAAAAATGCGCTATTGTGGCCACTCCGTCCGTCCGTCCGGCTGTCATTCCGTCCGTCCGTCCGTCCGTCGGCTAGCTTTGCGACGCTACTAGTTCTTTATCTTAAGAGCTATTGTTCTACTTTTTTCGCTATTTGGTTCGTTATGGTGTCGAGGCTTGCACCAAGGAAGGAATTTTTTCTACGTTTACTGCTAAAAAAGTTATTGTAAAAAAACCAACAAACCGTTCTTTACATGTTCCATAATTTTACACCTTTGTCGTTTATTAACGATCCTAGAGATCGTTTATAATTTTGTATTGCTGTCTGTCGTCTGTCTGTTGGTCTGGCCGTCTGTTCCTTTGTCTGCCTGTCCCTCTATCTGTCCGTGTAAACGATAACTTTGTTTAGAAATGTCCGATCGCTTTTACATCTTCGTTAGTTATTAACTGAATTGCATGCAATTCAATATGGGCATAGCTTTAGCCATATAATACGCAATGCCCAAAGTTCGATTCAAAATTCACAGTGCCCTTTTCGCAGCTCGACCATTTATAAACCGAATTACAAACTTTTTTATTTATAAAAGTATTTGAATGAAATTTGATACATAGGCACTTGGAATAAAGGAAAATCTAGCACCAGTTTCAAAATTTTATTTTGCGCATGCGCAGTGCCAACTTTTTTATCTATGGAAGCATTTAAGTGAAATTTGATACTTAGGCGCTTGGAACAAAGGAAAATCTAACATTAGTTTCAAAATTTAGGTTTGCGCATGCGCAGTTCCAATTTTCTTATTTAGAAAAGCATTGAAATGAAATTCTTCTTATAAACTGAAATTGAAGTAGCACGTCAAAAATGGATTGCCCATGTGCAACGCTATCTTTCATATTTGTGGCCGGATTTTTACGATTTTAACAGAAGTTGCATCTTACAAATGGGAAATAAATGCAAGTGGAAATGCGCTTTATGTAAATCATTTACGATTACTTTTTAACTTGTTTCTTTTGTATGATCTCGGTTTTCCCATCGGATGGGTGTTATAAACCATTAAAACAGTTAGAAAATGGTTTGCGCATCAGTGAGAGAAAACCTTACTGTAAAGTTTTTACCTCTGGAAGTTTTAAATGTGGCCATAAAGGTACCATGCAAACGATAATGGCCCAGTATCACCAATACCTCAATAAGTATGGCACTACGTAATATCTAGGTATGGAATGAAAAATCTTAACGGGCTTTCTGTTTTGTTTTGTAACTTTTCTTTTCCGCCATAACCAAAACAGCTGATGCTACAAACAGAAACAAGTGAAAATTGTGCACAAAACACGCGCAGAGAAAAAGCATGTGTCATGTTTCTAAGTGGAACGAGCTCTTATCGAAAATTCACCCTTACAATACTTTTTCCTTGTTTCCTCGTCTCTTGATGAGTTGGACATGGACGACCTCTACAAACGATACCAGTTAAGGGACAGTTTCGGAATAGGTGTCATTTCTGACAGATTGAAGACGTCTTACTTTACAAATGGATGAAGGACGAAGTGTAACACCCGATACAGGCGTAAACAAAACTCTTTTCATGAAAGATTTGAATTATTCAGATAAGATTAGCTATTAGTTTCAATGAGTGGGGCATATTCGGTATTTGTCATAAATACAAACACAGCTGCACTATATAGTAATTTTATTTGTCAAACAAATCAACCTAACGGAAATGCTTCGAAATTACGAAGGGTAACCAATTTAGAGGAAGTTGCGGGCTCCGACACAATTAAGACCAAATATACGTAATATCAGTCGACGAAATCAATTAGCAGATAATTTTGGCACTTGCTCATTCAAATTAACGTAAACCGGAAAGACTGTCGTTTATTTTCGCTTTAAAATACATGTGTACTGGTGTAAAAGTGCGTCTCTAATAGGAAAACGGTTGACCGACCGAAAGCTCCTTTATTTTGTCGTTAGTGCTTACATGCAACAAGTCCCGCTCGAACAGTAGATCAGTAGGAGATTTCCTGGTGGTTTTTCTCATCAGTAACAAAACAAATTCCCAAAATCGCTTTTTATTCGGATTGAATGAAAAAGAAATTTAGCTGGTTCACGTGAATTCTTAAACTAAAATTTACCAAGAATGGATCCTAATTGCATTCATTGAAGCAGAGGCGTGAGGTTTATTGTACCGTGTCCATCCCTCAAGCTGTGCAAAAAGAAAAGCCTTTGATACTTACATCCATTCTTGTTTAACAATTCAACTACAAATAAGTGCCGAAATGTTACTAGACCTCACTTTTCATGTCACCCTATGTTAGAATTTATACGCATATTACAAGAAGCCATTGAAAAGTTTAACACAAGATAAATGTCGGGCATAAATTATGGACGCTTTTTTTGTTTATATCTTGAATTGATTTTTCAATGTGGCGCCCTTAAGAGCGCAATTTACTTTATTATAAATAATCTTTTGATTTAATCTCACACGTCAAACTCTTCGAAATCGAGAGTCACTCTGACAGCTAAAAAGGCTAATAAACAATAGTCGAACTCCTGTGAAATATGAAAGGTTTCCCTTATTTTGCTATTTCAGGTGGTTTCTCAAGCATATACCGTATGTATCAACAGTACGGACACGTGTTTCTTGTTTTAACACATGCCATAAAATACGCCAATTACATTTTCGCAATACAACTCACTTAAATATTTGGATACAAAACGGATGTCTAATATTGAGAAATACACTTGAGAAGTAATCGGTAACATAATATTATCATTAGAGTTTCAGACAGTTCGAGCACTTCAAATAGAAATTGAACGCCTTTTTATTATTCTTGAAATGCAATTGACAGTAACTGGTCTAGCGTCTGTAGGTGCGGTCAATGACTAATTTAATGTTTAATTAGGCAGTGAATACTGATAAAATTTAAATATAGTACGTCTTTCTAAATGGGATCTCGATTAGGTCAAACATGAAATGAACCGGCTGAATATTCTTTAATTGGTAAATGCATTTTGGAAAAAGTCAAATAAAGCAAAATGCTGCGGAATATTAGAGTATACTTATAGTATTTTGTAGGATGTCCTGAAAATACTATTCCGCAATTCAAATGCTTCAGAAAACTTCCGGTTTAGATGGATTTAATCCAAATTTACGCAATGGAAGAAAATAAGGAATAAGAACTAGATCTATTTAAAATAACGAACTGGGAGCCAACATGCGGTAAAACCGGAAGTCGAATTAATCTGAAATATCTGGTATTTCTGTAAACCTCGCCCGGCTAAATTCGTTTACGAAAATTGTCGAAAAACTCTTCTTCAAGAATATTGATCCTTCAAAGGTTCGCCTTCGGAAGATTCGAAACCATCAAGTTCGTTCCCTCGTTAAATTTAAATAATGGAAAGATCCGGATACAGACTTTACTACTCAATTATAAATATGATAAAAAGTCATAAAACTGAAGAATGTTCGTGAAATCGCTCATTTATTCCGGTATTTCGACGGTATTACGATTGGAGCGACATAAATAAATCAAACTACGTTTAATGTTGGCTATTTTTTACCATTTTCTTGATATTTGGAAGAACTTTTTTTATTTTAATTTGAATTCAAATTGTCTGATCAGCTAAGGCTGTGAATACTTATATGCAAAATCGTTTATTTTTGGTTGTATTCGTATGAGATTTTGTGTATTTTCGATTTACAACATTTGCGATTAAACCGAATTTATTTTTGCGTATCTTGCATATTTTGATATTCTTTGCATTTATATGATAGGCTTGCATATTTTAAGATGTATTTAAATTTTTGTTAGATTTAATCGATTTTAATTTGAATTTTTAATACATTTTTGCGGATTTTTATAACGGGCGCGATCATGAACTGCAATAGCCGGAAGGAAGATTTATTGATTTACCTAATTGATGTTTAATTTCTTCATTTCCAAACTATTTTATCTTTCTCTTTCTCTACGATATTGATTGGTGATATTGTGGAAGGCTTGGAAATTGCTTCCAATAGTTTGTCGTTTTCTAATGCACCTATTACTTTTGCTGATGTAGAGAGAAGTTTCTCTGCTTAGTGCTTATAAATTAATTCTTAACGACAGGAGGCAATCATTTCGTGCAAAAAACTTATAGAAACAACTTATTGCTAGTGTTTATTGTAATTTCTCAAAACTGTTTGCATATTTTTCACTAATATTTTGCATATATATGCGCATATTTTACGATTTATTGCCTAGATTTATTGTGTATTGATCCAGGTAGTAAAGAAAATTCGGAAAACAATAAAAAAACATTTTTTTAAATTACTTATTATCAGTCGATTTTATCCAAAAAGTACTTATAACAATATTTATAGCACATGTAAAGAGCGTTCATTACAAAAAATGAAATTGGGTCAATCATTCCAGAGATATAGTTGATTTGGGATTTGGGAAAGCCCTAAAGCAATTAAATGGAAAGAGTCACAGATAGGTATGGCACTTTTTAAGCAACCGAGGTTTATTTTCAGCAGTTTTATTTATTTCATAATCTGTACACTTGAACCGACGTCACTGACTCAAACTGGGTTATTGGATCAAATTATGATACTACCTACTGTGTAAAACTGGGTAACTGGGTCAAATTGAGTCACTGGGTGAAATTGAATCACTAGGTCAAACTGGGTCACTGGGTCATTCTGAGCAACTGAAAAGCGTATGAAGTGACCCAGTGACTCTGTGAACTAGTCTACCTCTGCAATGTGACATGATGCATCATTACGTGAGAGTGTTTTTGCTGTTTTTATTTTGGGTCGTTCATATACATTGTCCCATTCCTTTTTTGGTGACTGAAGAAATAGAAAGGCAAGCAATTCAGGACGTATACCGGTGTTTCGCACAGTAAGTTACAGGTCTTCTTTATAACACCTGGGAATTTTACCTATTTTGGTAATATATGGCCAACTTTGTTGAAGCTTGCTCCTGTTTTGAATAAATGTTACAATTTTGGCTCATTTTCGACCAAAATTTTGGTGGGAAAATATATTTGTACCTTTCTTTGCTTCAGATTTTTACTTGTGTCAATTGTCATCCACTTAGGACTCACAAACATTGACATGGTGCTGCGCCCTCTTCAGTGCTGTATAATGTTTAATGTTTATCTTCGGTCCGTGGGACGCAGTTCAGTTGAAACTGGACTGCGCTACTAAGGGCCCCTGGTTCGAATCCGGGCTCGGGCATGGCATGGATATTTGTAAATGTATAATGGGTAATAAATAAATAAATAAGTAAATAAAGACTTAGTGAATACCTATTATGCTTCAACAATTATTTTCACAGTTCAATGTAGTCGAAGCGTGTGGAGAGTAGCTTGAATTTATTACAGAACCAGCTTCCTCTTATACTGCTCATAATCGAAAGTAAATTATGTTTATTTTACGCCTGAAAATTAAACTTACTTATCGTAATTAAATAAAATCGAATTGAAATTGAAAACTTTGTATTGGTATATGTAACCCGTACCTTTTCAAAACGATCGCATGATACCGATCAAAAGTTATAATGTAAAGGCAGGAGGATATCAAGACATGTTTTACATTTGTTAAAAGAGTCAAATCACCCTCATCCCAATCAAAACCACGAATAGCTTCATCTCGGCCATCCCTACCAGAATTACCTACGTCCTGTCAATAGCAAAAAGCATTTCTGGTTGAATTAGATACATTTAAGACAAGACTATACTTATGTAAGTTGTACATTATAAAAGAATGAATAGGTAATTATGTATGGAAATCCTCTATTTTATCCAATTATCGTTTTCGTGCTGCTTCAGATATAATTAGCTACCGACGATAACATTCAATTTAGTACCAATCCATCACTTTCGCTTCCTAGATAATTATACATATAAAATATTTTATACAGACGTACAACTATTGTGCTGTAATTAAACATTTATTACGAACCGCTTCTTCATTTTCAAAACTGATCATTCCTCTATCTAGTGCAACAATTATAAAACTACGGCGAGCGTGGTGCATTTAAAACTCTCAATTTAAGTTTTGTAATTCTTACAGTCCTGTTTGTATACTGACCATGCACAAGACATAAACTTTAAATTGAATTTTAAAACGGCGTAGCAACCTACATGAAGTATTTGCAAAAATTAATCGCAATCGAACACCCCTGGGTAATATAAACCTCTTTGTACGCAATACCACATTCGTTCCAAAGCGTAACTACAAAAAACGTCGCAAAAAAGTGCGCCTCTACTGGATCACTGGGTCAATTTTATTTACAATACACTTAATCGTCGAGTTTCGAAACTAATTAAAAATAGATAATGATCTGTGCTGGTTCTATAAACCACGTACAACTATCCAAATTACACTCGCCGGAATATAGGCGTAACAAAACGTAACGATGCATTAACATTTATAGATCAAATGAGCCGATCTGGTTCAAAATATACACTAGATAAATCCAATCATTAAGATTCTTTTGTGATAAATCGTACCGCGCAAACTTTGTCACTGATCAATGATCAGGTTTACGTAGAATTTTTTTTCCTTTCAGATGGGTTTCTTGAATTCAATTTGAATTGGAATTTCCTTTTGCAGTTGAATGACGTTGGATTGTCGCAGCGGGTGATGCTATTTGTGGTATAAGCTAATTTACATTATAAGATCATTTGGTGCAAAAATGAATGCAATATTTCTATAAATCTAGTATTTTTAGAATTCAAATTCTGTTCATGTTGGAAATGACATTTTCTCCATTATTGCAATTTCGAACGAAGTAACCAATTCATTTCACAATTTCGTTTGGTTTCACTCGAAGCAGACTCAGCCTAAATTGTATATTCCTATTCAACTTCTCTTACTATGTCCTTTTTGAATTCATAAACTCGGGATTTTAAAGCTCTTAAATCTCTGAAGCTTTTTTAGAGGAAGAAAAGTACATCGTTTTTTTGGGTTTCAAAAAGAAGGCCGGATTTGAAAAGGCCGACATTACTCTTTTTGTTGTTGGCACTTGGCAGCATTGTTTTTGCGATTTTTGACATTTTGATTTTGTATTGTCAAGGAATTTTGTTGTTCATAGTGTTTGTGAACGTATCAACGAATATTATTATTATCTTATCATTATAACACAAACGGTAAAAGTTCCGCAGCCACTGTTCGCCGACTCCGTAGGATTCTCGGTCATCAGAGAGTACCAACCGTCGCGTCGTCCAATTCGTACTTTTTCGATTAGACTTCTCAATCACAAGTTATAGACTAGAACCAATTTCGAAAGAAAATTCAAAGGGCTATAACTTTTGAACTAGTAGCCCAATCTTGGAACTGTTTGAAATTATGGAATCTACAGGCCACATTCTATAAGAACATTTTTTTTCCCGGTCCATTTGAGACAATTTTTTTATCTGGCCAAAAAAAAGGCAGTGTATAACCTTCCTCTTTTACCAAAAATCGACTACACCAAAATTTCTCGGGAAAACACTTTTTCTTATTAATTTTGGTGCGTAGAATCCAAAACAATTCGTACTTTTTCGATCAGACTTCTCAATCAAAAGTTATAGAGTAGAAAGCAATTTCGAAAGAAAATTCAAAGGGCTGTAACTTTTGAACTAGTAGCCCAATCTTGGAACTGTTTGAAATTATGGAATCTACAGGCCACATTCTATAAGAAAATGTTTTTTTCCCGGTCGATCTGAGACAAAAATTCGTATTTCTTAAACCGCTTAAGATAAGTGAGTGTTATTATAGTCGAATTCTTACAGTCTAAGGAATTTTTTGAGTTACCGCTGAAAGTCTTAAAAAAAATTCCAAGGCTGCTGAGATTTTTCAAAATTAGCAATAAAAAAATGTCAAAAACTTCAGTAAATTGCAACTACTGTTCCTAGTCAGAAAGGAATATAGAACGTCTTGATTTTGTGAAAAAATCGATTTAATTTAATTTACCACTATTTGTTGTTACATTAACTGAACTTTTTGAAGATCGTTGATGGGAAACTAAAGGTCCATCGCTTTGGTCTGCTGTCGGGGGTAAAGGGTAAAGGGGTCGGGGTAAAGAAACCCTGCTGTAGATAACGAAAACTTGAGAATCAGAATAGTTCGAGCTTAATGAAAATGGTGCGCACAATGAGCATTTATATTTATATTTATTTTGTTAATGTGTTCTTATTTTGTTGTTACCTTTTTTTATTTATTTCTAAAATAAAATTTACAAAACTCACACGAACGGTTTAAGAGATATGAATTTTTTAATGGACCTTTGCATCTCCAAATTTTTAGAGAAAAATGAACATGTGTTACTAAGGTAATTCACTGTTTGACATTTGAGTCGAATGACATTTCAAAAATGCCAATACTTAAAAAACTGTCGAATATAGGCATACAGAATGTTGATCAAACTGGCCCCAACTTCCAAATCTACATACATTCATTTCTGGCATCAAAAATAATCGGGATAATTTGAAAAACTGAAGATTTTAACGTTTTTTTTGCCAATTGCCAACTTTGAAAAATCGCTGCAGCCCTGGAAACTTTTTCTATAGTTTCAGCGGTCACGCAAAAAATTTCTTACACTTTAAGGATTCGGCCATAAAAAAGAGCACTTACTTATCTAGAATGGTTTAAGAGATATGATTTTTTGAATGGACCCTTGAAGCTCCAGATGTTTAGAGAAAAATTGCCAAATGTCAAAAACTATGACAGATCTAAAAATCTTGAATGCGTTGAATTCAGAATAAAATGGCGCATTTGGAAAAATAGAAAATGGTATGTTTTTATTTAAAAAAACAATATGAAGCCAACTTCCTGTATTTACAGAAGCGGCGACATTTTGAAATTATTTTCGATTGTGGTTGTGAACCAAACTTCAACGAACGAGTCACTTGAATCTTTTTGTACAGTAGGGCGATAATTGCAAGCGGCTGCTTTATCGATTAAAAGGCAAAAAGTCTGAATGTCACAAGATAACTTAAAAACGCCTTGCCAAATAAGGTTCAAATTTGGTACACCGGTATAGTATTCGGTATTCGAGGCTTGGGGGTTTGCACTGCTTCCTTGCAGCGGTGCATTTTTTTAAAATTCAGAGCGAATTGAATCATTAGGTATATTAGCGGAAATTACAGTAGAAATTTTAGGGACAGGTATAATCTCAATAAGGAAGAAAGTCATTACATTGTATTATAAACAACTATAGTTTAATATAGATATTGTAGTTGACTGACGAAGATACCGAAGATACTTGTGACAAAATTCGTTATAAACGAGATGAACCGAGGTTGTTGGAGTCGTTCCATAAACAATTAAGTCAGAAATGGTGCTTTCGCTCAATTGGAAAGGTAAGGCTTGATCGAGGAAGGTGAGCCAACTTCACGTTGTGCTAATTTAGTAACGGATGTTGGCAAGCTGAATGTCGAGATCTTCCTCCTGAGCATTTAGCCATTTCATTAATTGTTGTACTATTCTACTGCACTTGCTTCTCTCGAGGATTGGTTTTCTGCAAAAAATAATCTTTCGAATGTAACACGCTGTGGCCGTTTTCCCATCAACTTTCTGAACAATCTATAAAAAAAGGAAGTATATATATAGTCTATTTTAACTAAGAAATCACAAGCTAGTACCTGATAGGGCACTTTTTCGGAGTGCTCAAATTCGGAATCAGAAATTTAGAGCCTTCTAACTGACGACTACCTCATTGCCGATTAGCTTGCTGACCACCATTATTTAATTCGTCTTTGAACACAACAATAGACAATAGAGACCTTAATTACTTCTTCAAAATCCAGTGCAGCTACTAGGAAAATTTACTTTTATTAGAGAACCACAGTGTAGTCACATCTCTGATGCCTATGCCTCCATATATAACTGAGAGAGATGCTTGTAGTAACTGGGATTTTTCGTTGAATGATAAATTACAATTCTTAATAAGTGAGGCTTGAACCGATGGAATCAGGTTGGGCTCCCAACGCTAGCAAGGTGTACATTTTAAAATATGATTGGGATTGAAAACGATAGTCGAGTTAAATAAAAGGTAGAATTGGATGAAAAATGAACCATTCGTGGAATAACGCATTGCAGTTCGAGACTACTTTTTCCAATAGCTGAAGATAATCCCTGATCATGGAGAGGACATCCAAGCAGACTTGTGTTGAAAGACTTTATCAATTTAATTTCAGGCGCAACTGATTGGCGTAAAACTTGTGAGATGGACATACCGTTATTTAAACCTTTGCATTGAGTGATAGTGTGTTCTTGAGTGTTATCCATAAATAAATTTAATACTTATTGTGAAGTCACTAGACTAAGTGTGAAAGGGTATCAATTATATTAGAATATCAGAACTTTCTCGCGAATTTTACTACTCTTCATCGGTTCGCGGGAGTTCCTATTAAAACGAACAAACAAATCATCGGCGCTACTATATAACAAAGTCAAAAGTAATAGTCTGATTTTTTACGCTTGTTAATCAAGCAAGATCACTTTTTTTTAGTATTCTACCAAAGCAACATGACAAGCTTTTTTAAATAATTAAATTAGTGTGTGAAGTGAAACTAGAAGTAGTATCGCCTCGTACCCACTATTTAAATATTAATTAAAATTACCATTTACAAAGACTTTTAATGAAGCACAAACTTCTTTTTACCGGTCTGTCAATCCCCGTACCGTAATGAATTTATCCAAGTTAATTTACGTGATTCTCTTTAGCGACAGACAAAAACAAGAACAATGCTTAAGTTAAGATGAATCGGAAAGAGGCAAGGTCGATTACAGCTGGATCATCGACACGGCACTATTTTATAATAATAAAGAAACCTTTTTTTATATTTAATATATCAATTTTTTGTCGAGTCCGGACGTGCCACCATGTATTTTCACTTTTAGTTAGGAAATTTTTTCACCAAACCTTTTGGCCATTCGTTATTAATTTACTCGACCACTTCCGCTCGATTACCATAAACTATCTTAAGTGTTAATGAGCAAAAAATCAGATGAGATCATCACAAGCAGATCGAAACGAATGGAAGAGGTAAACAATCAACTTTTACTTGATATCTGTATTAGAGCAATTACTTGTAGTACCCACTTAAAAATTTGTACCTAAAAAACACGAATACGTACAGACATAATCACCACCTGTAATGGTAGTAAGAGAGCTCAACTGGACCATTACTTTAAATGATGAGTTCTTTTATGTACTTGTAAATAGGATATAAAAATCAATCATATACGTTTTAAAGTCCCAAAATTAAGTCTGTAATTTAATCCTTTTATAACTGGCAGCTCTTTACGAGCTCTTATATAACCACGTTAAAATAAGCCACTGCGATGTTCATGTTCACAATTACCAAAATAAGAAGTTATCCAGTAGCGAAGACACTGCTTGGAGCTGTTTCTCGAAATTGTAATTTGGAGTTGAATTCAATATCGAGCTTGTCCTTCTTTTCATTGGGCGAAGAAGCACTCGAAATGTTTGAGGAAAATTCGTCTAAAAACGTTGAAAGCCAGCGGGTTTAACACACAAAATACCTTTCTACACTCAGAAAAATTGAGGGCAATGTAAATTGGTGCAACTTAATGAATTTAATGAAAACTACGTTTGTAACACAGAATTCGCAATTTCCGGGTATCTGTGGACTAGTATCGATAAACAATCCTAAATGTTCAATGTCCGTGAAATGCTGGGTTTTTCTAAATGAATATCGGGGTTTCAAGGCTTCTTTATAATTAAAAAAATACAATATTCTACCTTCTCCTAGAACCTAGAAAATGTACCTATTTGAATCTTACGCAAAAGAAGTAAGAATTATTATGCTTCTACGATCTTCAAAGGTGTAATGAGGCCCTCTCTTTTAAGTCGTTGCGAGCCAAACTGTTGAAATTTAAATTAACTTGAAATTCTTCCTGTGGGATCTACAAATACCAAAATCCCCAGGGATTTAATGAAACTGTTCCGAAAGCAGCTGCTGTCATGGTATTTTATTAAGGAAAAGTAATCAATTTGTTCTATTCTGGGGGGTATTCCGTATCCTATATTTATATTAGAATAATAATAAGTTGTTGCTTCTCCCTGTTTAGCGCCTCCAGCACACTTTCATTCATTCAAATTTTTGATTTAATTCGCGCCCCCCTACCCCCCCTATTTGGCTCTCCCTTAAAATGTTTAAAGCTTCCAGTATTCTCATGGTAATTTTTCGAGTAGAGGATAGAAGAATTCGAAGAGCTTTCTTCGCATATTTAGAGGGTGCTGAAAGTGATGAAAAGTTTTGAAGGAAACGTACCATTAACGCTGAGGGGAGGGGGGGGGGATGTAACACCCAAGAAAAAATGGAATTCTGTTACTCTCTCGCAAGTAATTATATGCCAATTGGATTTGAGTTTGGGTTAAGGTGTAACACCGGGGGGTCTGGCGGGTATGGAACCCCCCCCCCCCCAAGCATTTAATTATACTGTCCCGAAAGCAGTTGTCATGGTAGCTTATTTAGTAGAAAAGATAATTCGATTTCTTCTGTGCTGAGGCGTATTCCATACCTCCCAGACCCCCGGTACAATGTGAAACACTCGCATAAACAATAATTTGAGCGCACTCTACAGAAAATACTCATACAAATATTTACCCCCCAAAAACAAGTTTTTTAAGAAAAGGTAATCGATTCCTTCTGTGCTGGGGGTATCCCTCCCTCTCCCCTTCGGTGCTACAATCGCCCTCTGAACTTTCAATCCTTAAAACTCTCTGTACGAAATATCTCCTAGAAAAGAAAATTTCACCGCACGCATAGAAAATATTGACACAAACATTTTGGACTTATTTTTGTGTTACGGCATTGCATCGGGGGGTGTAGGGGGTATGGCAATTTATTTAGAAAATGTAATCGGTCCCTTCTGTACTGTGGAGTATGGAGTAATGTGTGTTCTCTGAGAAACAATTGTTTGACCGCACTCCATAGAAATAATTTGATGAGGGTGGTTTAAGGGTCTATAGCCCCCATGATTTAATCCCAACTTTCCCAAAAGCAGCTGTATTGGTAGTTTTTGTTAGAAGAGGTAATCGATTCCTCCTGTGCTGGGGGTTATTCCATACATCCCAGCCCATTAGGTGAATTATTCTTTCTTAGGATACCCGAGTCATTAAATGTTTCTCTCCTGGGGTTAACTATACCCTCTCAAAAATTTTTATAATAATGCTATAAAATGTTGGGGGAGAAAATAGTTCAGATGGGTCGGGAGAGACAACATGTAATCGCCCTTCCGAGTTTCCGATATTTTCATTTTCCTGGGGGGATATGGAATAATTACAGTCCTCTTAGTTTTCATGATTATTTTTGAGAGAGGGGAGGACAGAAGGATTCAATGACCTTCCCTTAAAAATTATCATAGAGGTGTTGATGGCTCCAATATTATTATGTGAGAGGAAAGAAGAAAATATAACCGGAGATCTCGTTGATCGATTCTCCTCCAAAATTGTATTTCACTTATGAAAAGGTAATCGAATTTTTCCTCCTCATTGTTTAACGCCCCCAGCACTTTTATCAACATTTTTTTATGGAAAACCATCGAATTCTCCTGTCCTGGAGAGTAATTCGCATTCCCCCTCCCCCGACGTTTCGTTCTCTATTAAAAATGCTTCCAGCATTCTCATGGTACTTTCTCAATCAGAGGATAGATGAATTTGAAGTCGTTCAAGACCGCTGAGAGTGACAACAAATTTTGGAGAAAACGTAGCATTGGGGTTAGGGGGAGAGGGTATGTAACACCTCTCAAGAAAAAAATTGGAAGACCCTTATGTTGGGCTTCCTCCTGGTAAAAGGCACCAGTACCGTTTTGAGCGCATTAACGCTTAGGCTATTATCTGTACACCACCTGTGTGATGTTCAAAGTCTCTTGAAATTGCTCAGATCGTGTTTACCAGAGAGTATTATGGTCAGGGCGTCTGCGTACCCTTCCACATAGTAACCTTTTTGCGTTAACATGGTTAGTAGGTCATCAGAGACAGACACTTAAAAAACGGACAGAAAAAAGTAACTCAACAGACCTTATTTCCAAAGGGTTTCAATTAAATTACGTGCTTTGTTTATTACAACTCATAAGCAATAAATTTATAACAGTCTTGAAATAAATTGATTTAAAGCAGTAAAATATTATTTACCACTCACGAATACACAATTTATAACAGCGCGAACTATTTACTACTTCGGCGCAGAAATTAGAACAGCTGAACTCAAACGCAATTCGTTTGATTGCATAGGAAACGCCCTCTCTTTCTCGAAAAGTCTCGAGCGCTACCGAAGGCATCCGATTATTCTAGAATGTTCTCGAACAGACACATATTACGTCACATCCGCCTGCGCTAATTATCGCCGACGAATCTGATTAATCCTTCATGCTTACGCAAAGAACTTCGGCCTTCAAGTAACAAATGTTACCTTCTTATTGTATTATGTTTAATTTAATGTGCTAAGAGTGCAGATTTGCCCATGAGAAATTCATCCCGGATTATCCACTCTCCAAAAATGCGCACTAAAACAGGTTCGCCATATTATGAACATTGGGACTCAAGAAGGTTCGGTACTAAAACATTCGTCCCGGTAAATTGGCTCCGGGACCAGGGATTAAATTGCCCCCTGAAGAGGAGGCAGTTTTCTTATACGTTCGACGTAATGGATAAAGGTTGTCAGAGAAATAAAAACGGCTTTGCAATTTCAACATCTTTTTTGTGTTATAAGCCTTCTCTGAGAATTTTCTTTGAGACGAATTGCTTGCAGCAGAACATTGCCGGAGATTCCCAAAGGCTCGGTTTTCTTGGGCGAATATTGAAGATACAGTCTCTCGGGACGAATTATGTTGCACTAGATTTTCTAGATTCGAATGTAAATTGACCAGGGAAAGGGGAAAATTAGACTAAAAGGTGTTGTGATACTGCAGGTACGAGTAACATTGGCAGGGAGGTCAATTTAATCAGTCATTTTGAGATAAGGAAGGGATTATTTATTTGTGGGAAATAGTGACACGGTAACGTTTAATAGACTAACTGAACCTGTTAAAGAGCACTTGGGAATCCAGAACAAGAAATGGGTTTTTATACCAGAATTTACACAACAGCCACTAAAAGACATTTAAGTGTAGTGGAAAGAAGAAGGAAGTTACGGAAAAAGTTCAAAGTAAAAAGAAGTGATACAATGGTAAATATTGTAAATACCTCTGCCACCCTATCAAAATGAAATTTAGTCAAAGCACAAACAGCCCAGAAAACCAAAAACGTTTAATTGGCATTAAAACACCGGCACTTTAAATTGTACCGTTAAGCCACAAGGTTATTATACTTTGCTATTAATTGTATATTGACTTTTCTACTTCTGCACAAATCAGTCCTGAAGTTTATATTCTGAACTCCGCTATAGCCATATATTTCAGTAATCGTAAATATTCAATTTATATTAAGAGAATCTGAAATTTTACTATTTCCGAATTAATTTAATGAAATTAAATTCGAAATTATATTAATTTTGATATTCACCGCTGTCAGTTTTCGTAGTAAAAGTTTACGGATACATGTTGTTCCATAATGGCAACGTCTATTATGTAAAAAATTTTTATGTTCTCTCCTCCGCAAGAGATGCTGTTAAATTACTTACGGTAATATAGTGGTCCAATAATAAAGTTTTTAAGTGCGATTTTGTAATCTTAAACAACTTTATATTTCATTTTTGATGCTTTAGAAGCCATTTTTCTGATTGTAGGACTGTTATATGGGAATATTATTTTCTTTTTATTTTAACTACAATCGCATTTTTATGCAAAACTTCCGAACATAAATCTTCCGTAACCCTTGCGACTACCAACTTAAAAATTTACGTCTATTCATTCTTAAAGACAACTTTTGATTTAATACCGCTTCTTAATCAATGCGAGTAATAAACACCCGTTGTTAACACCGAAATTAATCCATGGCAGCGAACGCAAAACGAGTGGGAGTCGCCCCAAATTGGGTCAACGAGAAGGGGTGAACCCTTTATGGGAATTCTCACAGCAGCGCCTAAACGGTTGGAACTGAATTTCGTAGCCATAAATTCATCCTTTCAACAACTCCCGGTTTCCAAAATATAATTTATAACTTAATGTATAATGATCAGATTGAAGAAGCATTTGCATCTTTTGTGAATGGAAAACGGGAGACTTTCGGTAACTTGAGAAGGGCTAAATAATCTATTATTCTCTTATGGAATAAAAGGTAGAGACAAATATAAATTATCATATTCCAAAAACCTCAACGAAACTATCTAGATGAAGACAGGCATTCATTACTGCCAACACGGTGAAATAAGCCGTATTTTCTAAAAGCTCGGCAATATTTTATAAAAATTCTTGACGTTTTGTATGCAATTTAAAACGCATTTATTCATTATCTCGCCGTTTTACAAACGAGATTGTCAAACGTCGTAGTTATAATTCTTCTCGAACAACACAGAAATATTTATCAACTGTTGCGGATGTACTTTTTAAAATGGAGCCCACCACGATGTAATAAAAATAAGTCAACATAAACATTATTATGCCTTTACGCTTCCTTAAATTTACTAATAAAGATATCAACGATATAAAAATGTTATTACCGTTTTTGAACACTTATATTAGACTTTATAGCGTTAGTATAATGGTCAGCTCGTATTAAGAGTTTTTAATTTTTTAGCTGGGAAGATAAAAGGTAGCTGGAACAAATGTCATTCGACATTAATTTATATTTTATGGCCTTTAAATTTGTAATTATTACCTTTTCTAGTCGTTTCGTTTTCGGGCATCGCGTAATTAAATTGAATAACATTAAGGATGTAGAGTGGTAGCGATCGGATTGAGTTCAGAATAGGTGGGGATTAATTTTCTGAAGGAGGCTCTTTACACATAAACATTTAAAGGTCGCCTGGCGTACATGCAAAATCTACGCCATATAATGCAAGAAGAATCAAGCCCTTAGAGAAATTTTCTGAAATATTACATTTTCCCCTTGTAAGTAGATGTGCCCTTTATGAGTATCTTCTTCCGATACTTCCTTTTCAAGATATATACGACTTGACCAATAGAATATATTTCTAGTCCAGACGATTTATTTAGCCTTTGAAAGTACTTCAGACAGCGAAATTTGATGGCCGTCTGACACATTCAGTCTACCTATTACAAAAATTTCTAGACTAGGACCATTCCTTTGAAAGTAGTTCCACATAGGAGAGATAGGTCTGGACGAACGGACGGACAAAACGCAAACAATAGCACATTCCTAAAAATGCGCTAAAAATAGTTAAGTATTAAGAAGAATCTGAACTCAAACCGAAGGGGAAACCTATGATACATCTACCTCATCATCTGCAACAGACCTGAGTGTTGAGGAACTTTGTCTGATTATTCCCAACAAGCTCTCATTCCCCCCTTCTCATAGATGGTAATTTTACTTCAAAGGAACTGAGACAGATTTTATCGCCGCCCATTGATTTCCTCTTTCGCTTTTGAATTCATTTGTCTACAAGAAAATAACTTTAACAGCAATCAAAGAAAGTCCCTCAAAAGGACACCATCAAGTCATGATACATCTATTTTCGCCTCAACGAACCTATTTTCTCCAGAACGCCAATCGTAAGGATCATGATATAATAATAATAATTTATTGTGAAAAAACATAGAAAATTCATGTTTGGTGCCCTATAAAGTAAACAATCTGTAACTTATACATTCCACCGGACCACAATCTAATCGCCTCTTCAATAAACAATATTTTGGAGCTGCTACCGGCTCAATAAGGCTCCTAATTTTCCACGGCTACTTGAATCGGGGTTGGAAAAGTGGGAGCTCGAAGTACTGGTTCGGGAAGCTCAAGTCGTAGCATGATTTTGTTACCGCTTTATACATGTATTTGTCTTCGATACAAATTTAAGGTATTTTAATTTAATAACAATTTCAAATTGGTACGCCGCTGTGAACTGTACGCACTTCCCTGAGTTGATCACGAAGTTGGCGGTAGGATGATACAGCGGGTGACGTTTGGTTAATTGGTGCTTGTTTGGTTAACTTCCTTTAACAAACAAAACAACAATTACGGTGTTAATTAGATAGCTACTGAACGTAATGGTCATACAAGGGGTAAGTGACCTTTTCTTGATTATTTGAACACATTTTAATTAATGGCAGGCAGACTGGGTCGGTAATAATTAAATGGTACCGTCCTACAATTACGGGGTTACAGGAATATGGATTCCTGAGGCCGGTCCGGTACTAAGTAGGTACCAGCCAGGTATCTTCAGGTCTGTGGTTGATACGGATTATACAAACAGGAATTCCTGATACAGACCTGGTACCAAGTGCCGGTCACTAGCTTTAGGACAAAAATTTAGGCCCTTGTAAACATATATCAACAACGCTTCGAAAATCTGATGGAATCTGATTTCACCCAATAACATAGGTACTGCAAAGTTATATGGAATTCTGACCATAATTTGGAACCCTCACATACAGAAATAAAGAGCAATGAAATCGCCGACAAAGCAGCCAAAGACGCACTTACCCTAAACCCATCTCCAGTTCATCTTCATCTACGGGGTACGATCCGTAACAAAATTTCGGAACATCTGGTCCCTGGCCCACTGCACATCCTACATTCATCCACAATCCGCACAGAGCCTAGGGTTACAGAGATTCTGCAGCCCTATCCATTGCTTCCGTACACTTCTCGGCCAGTGCCCTTCGTAGTTTTTGAGCCATCCGTGTAAGGCACGATTACATTCATTCATTCCTCTTAGCCGTATCGAGCAGAGATTATAGACTTAAACAGTTCTATAAAGCAAGAGCTTATCCTCTCAGTTATCACTGAGGGTTTTCATGAAAGACGAGCTTGACTGTCTCTCCTCGCCATTGACTCTCAGCTGGTATGCCTCTCTGAGTGCATCTGCCCTAATTACTAGGTGTAGTGGCGCTAAGTTCAGGAGGGTCTCCATACTAGTCTCCATAGCTGCCGTAGGGGTCGTTATCATTGTACGTTCTTCTGGGTGAAGGTCTTATGGCACCACACCAGTGACGCATACATAGTGAAGTGATTGATATAATCGTTTTTATGTCCTACTATGTAATTATGACATCATAATTGCCTCGCAAACAGTTCACTGTCGGCAGAAGAACCAAAACCAGACTTGGAGTCGCAGCAATCCCTAAACCTTCATTCAGCTTCAGTCAAAGTGCTTAATAGGTTCCAGTTCACCAATTTCTTTGAATGCACACAAATTGTCCGCCAATGTATTGTAGCCACTCAGTATTTTTGAGCGGTTTTTATTCCGGGCGGGGCACACAATATTTGCTTTATTATTTGATTGACACACACAGCACCTAGACCAATGGATGGTGTGCGGTAAATTCGCCCCGGAAGACTCGCTCCGGTACATTTGCCCCCGAAAATTCGCGCCCGGAATATTCGCCCCCAAGTAAAGTTGCCCCCGGAGTATTCGGCTCCAACAAATTCTCCTCCGAAAAATTCGCCCCGACAAATTCGCCCCGTAGGATAGGATTTATTAACCCTCGGAAGGAATAGGTTGGTTTGATAACATATCAAATAACAATTAAACCAAATTCATTTTATGAACTGCTGGCCCTGTTACCTCCGAGGATTAATTAATCTTATGGGGCGAAACCTACGGGAGCGGAATCGCCGGGGGTGAATCTTCCAGGAACGAATTTGTCGGGGGCGAACTTGCCGAGGGCGAATTTTCCGGGGCGAATCTTTCCGGGGAGAATCTTACGGAGGCGAATATTCCGGGGGCGAATTTACTTGGGGGCGAATATTCCGGGGGCGAATTTTCAGGGGCGAATTTTCGGGGGCGAATCATCCTACAATCCGAGCGATATTTGGAGTTGATAGGGGCAGTGGCAATCACTAGTAATTTATCTCGCCGCTTTGCAATTTTTTCGAACAAAACAATTTGTTATCACGTGCAACGGGGGTCAGCCGCACGGTGGTGGGTAAACGACCCTGTGTACCAATGGCCGCGAGTGAAGGAGTACCTACAATTTATATCGCACGCCGTTTTGTCTTTTTTCAACACACTTGTCATAAATCAATGTCGTCGAAGCTTTTTATACAGGGTGGCTATTAAAGAATTAACGGAAGCTCTCACTTTCAAACCGTTTGAGATATAGACATGAAAATTAAAACTAAAAATTAAAAAATTAAAAAAGAATGTTTTTTATACAGGGTGTTTGAGTGCGACCGCCATCTTCAATTTTTTAAATGGAAACATAGGTCATGTAATACGTCATTATAAAGTTTATTTTTTCTCTTTCTTACTACCTTAATCATGAATGTTGTTAAATTAGAAAATAACGGAGAAAAAACTCCATATTTCACGTACCTAATACAATAGTTGTAAGGAAACAAACCATATTTGTACTTTTTTTGTCAGTTATTAAACACCTACCCGTTGCTTTTGTTATTAGTCAGCCAAACGTACGACAAAGTTTTTTTAATTTGTTCACAATATTTTCTAATGTATCACCATATGATTATGGTTTCAAGAAAGAGAAAAAAATAGCCATCACATGACCTATGCATTAAAAAAATTCAAGATGGCTGTCGCACTCAATCAAATTCAAAAAATTCAAAAAAAAAACATTCTCACCTCAAAATATGTGAAATAATTTCATATGGGAGCGTTTTAATTTTCATGTTTATACTCAAACGGTTTGAGAGTGAGAGCTTCCGTTCCATCTCTAATAGCCACCCTGTATATAAAGTGGAGGAGTATTACTCTCTAAAATCAATTTTTATCAATAAAAAAATTCACTATTTATAGTTACAAAATATTAAAGTGTAAGAATATTTGAAATTTTTTTGTCTATTTTCAAAGTTCGTTGTGTTTAAAGTACAGATTAATTGAATTCTACGTCTACGATTTAGTTGAAAATGATACCAAACGTAGTACCTACAATTTAAATACTTATTTACAGCAGACACCACCAAGGCTTAAAACCCTTCCCCTTCACCACCTGCATCAAAAATCTAAGGGGCTCCACTTCTTAAAAGCATCTTAGAAACGCAAAGACTAGTTCTGCCTTTGGTTCAGAAAAAGCCGTATTTGACCTTTTTGTGTCGAGTACAAATGCTACTAATAGTGTGGCGACAGGCCTTGTTCTAGGAGAGCAAGAAAGATTCCATCCATCCCTGGGGATTTATACGGAGGATGGATAGTCCTTAGTGTTCACCTAAGTTTGATTAGTTTAATTATCTGCCGAGCCAAAACCCAACTTTTTCTATTCCCCCTGAGAAGTGGTTCCAGAGTTCGCGTTCCAAGCGAGAGTCTTTGGTTCCGGAAGTGTATTTGAAGCAAAAGCTCCAAGGTTTCCTTTGCTGTCTCTATATAGCCCCCTCCATTTTCTTCAAGGAACCGATTCTACCCTCTGTTCCTTTCTGTAAAGCTCTTTGAAGTCTGGCACTTTCCGGAATTAGTTTAATTTCTTCACAGTAGTCTTATGATGTTATTGTTTTCGGTGAGTGTAGTTCGGTATGATCCCCACTCCCCCGTGTTTGTTTATTAAAACGCTTCCTAGTCTGAGCCCGCAATCGAGAGAGTCCCTCGTGCCACCAGGGCACTTTATTTGAGGTGCTCCTTTCTTTTGTGGGGCAGCTTGCCTCATAGACACCTTTGATGGCCATGTGGAGGTTTGATCGCATCACCTCAAGTTCCGCCGAGTTACTGACTTGTTCTCGAGATTGACCTTTAAGGGAACTCTTTATAGAGATCTCAGTTGGTTCTTCTCGGATTTCTATATATACTGTTCTTTTTGGGATTTCACTGATCAATGCCAAAGACAGACGGTCAAACAAGCATTAATATTAGTACCGACTGAACAGTATAGTTTCATATTCCGTGTTTCGCTCGTCGTAATCATAGATTAATTATATCTTGCCACTACCCAGGTCTTCATCATGAAGTTTTGGTATAGTACTGCTTTTGCTAAAAGTGGTTTTAGACGAGAGAATAATGCCAACTTTGAAAAATTCAATTCTCTATTAGCATAACGATGCCAGACTCTAGTCTTCCTACAAATGAGTTGATATTAACGCATGTCAAAGTGTTGAAAATATTTATTTTTTCAATAACGGCGTTCACAATAGTAATCGTTCGAGTTCTACGGAACAACAGCACCGTAAGTAACGTTTAAAAATAAGCACACGAAACGAGCCGGTAAGTTAATTTACCTATTAAATACAACCAGTTTGCGAAGTACCGACTTCGAAAATTTAATTTTCTTTTACATGAAACCTTTTAAATGGCACGTGATTACTTGGAGCGTGCCGAGATTTAAGAAACATTTGTATTGCCGAGAACGAAAGTGAAAACGTCTACAGTTACAAAAGGTATAACTCTAATTACGTGTATACATACACACGTGCATTCGTTAAGCGCAGGCCTCATGTTTTGACGAGTACAGTTTTTTTCAAAACGAGAAGGGCAACTGCAAATGTTTAGAAACTCTGATATATTATGAAGCGTGCCGGTTATAAAATGCACAATACGTGAATTTTGACGCATGTGTGTTTCTAGTTATACTTGTTGGATTAGGGCCGGTCTGAATGCTTTGTCATTTCACGTGTGCAGCTATTGTCAAAGGGCGCATTGTTAGGTTACCGTATAAGTAATTACGGTGTTCGTTACTTTTATGCGTCAATTTCGAAATATTGTCAAATACCGCCAAAGGCGACATCTGGAAGGCGATCTTTAATCTTGTCGACAAGTGTATGACCAGAACGAAAAAATTCATCTTGATAAGAGTGGCCTATACAAATTTTGTTTGTATCAAAGTGTAAGTTCTGATTGAAATAATACACGTCTGGGTTATACTAACAGCTGAGGGTGGTTTTGTTTATTTTTATCGTCTGCTCCATATTTTTTCACTACTTCCAAAGGGCGGTCTATAAAACATAGAAACCAATCTGCATGCTGCGAGACATTTGATGTGAAAGATAGGATAATGTTTGGTTTCCTTGTATGGAAATCGAAACCGAAAGTTGACCACGCAAACTATCGGACGCGAAAGCTCCACTCTCATCTTCAAACCCACTGGCTACTTGTATTAGTTACCAGTAAAAATGGTGTGATTGATTAGGAACTTTTCGTGCACTCTTGCCATGTTATTTCATTTAACTTGCCACTGTCAACCCGTTGAGGGTTGAATTTATAGCACCAGCGACTGGTGAATTACACACGGAAAAACGTTTGCGGAGCTTTAATTGGTTTTAAAAACGACCGATCGCTTACTATAAATAACACTGTTAATAGTGAAGATTTCAGAACAAATACGTAAGTAGGTATAATTGAAATGTTTTCAATCGTTGGACCACCAACATCTCAATGCCATATTTTTCACTAATCAACAACCATTGTTTATGTTCAATCACGGCAGTTTTATAGTGTCTCAGTAGCGGACATCTTATTTGAATTGCAAGTTGCAAAGACGAAACGGACGGACATAAATCCGTTAAACACTGGCATTTATTTAGATTGGACCTATAATTTACTTAAAAGTTGGAACCACCAGCGAAATCATATAACTTTATAGTCAATTAATTACACATCCCTTGAATACATTCACATAAAATTTAAACGCACTTCATTATCATAAAGGTGGGCAATTTACAAAATTGTTGCAATTAAATTTTATTTTTACAAAAACATTTCGTCTTGATAATTAATGACCACCTAGTACCCTTTAGGTTTACGCGTGGTAAACAGTTTGATAACCGCTGTTTCGTATTTAAACGTTGTGCTATTTCACCTACATGGTTACACCCCGACATGTGCCAGCATTAGACGAATCAAGTTTAAATCAATACAACTACCCTGCACCCTTGTCTGCAAACACCTGGCGCAGTGCACCAACAACCACCCCACATAATGTTTCATTTCAATAGCCGTACTTTTTCACTATCACCGCTACACTCTTTAGACGCTAAGATTTATATGTAAATGTTCGTTTCATACTTACAGGTTTATATTGCCACCATAAACTTACGTATTTTAATTAAGGTGAACATCCCGATAAATTAAAAGATAAATATTAATTTATTACACAGCAAGATTGATAAAGTGTTCCAAAACACGTGTATTTTGTAGCTATACATTGTTGCTAGCGTTATAGTTTAAAATTATATCATCAATGTAAACGACACGCGATTTGTTGGGTAACATAAAACGAACGTTTTATTGGTGTTAATAAAAACGTTTCGAATTTGAATACGATGGGCAGTAGTGCATAAATTATTTTCGGTTTTGCTTCGAGTATCAAAATTCCCTTACGCAATAATTGCGAACATCAACGCAAAATAACCATAGAATTTCAGAAGCTTATAAATATACCCGTTATGAACACAAAATTTCACCGCTTCATTAAATGGGTAGGGACACCCTGCTAACGCCCCATTGTATCAGTTTTCGTAATCATTCATTCAAATTTGAAACAGTATCACATTCTTTAAGTGCAATGTGGCCTAAATTACACTGTACAAAATGGTTTACAGATTGGATCAGTTCAATTAAGTATTTTATAGCACCAACTGTGACGCCTTTACATCTCCTGCTATTTCTCCTAGTTTTTCGTTAGGCGCTACGGGTCGGATGGCTTTCAGTTATACTTATATCTTTCCAATGGTTCATATTTATTTTACTTAAGTTTACTATATTTGTTAGAATCGTAAAATTTATTTAGACTAGCTATTTTCTTGGTGTGCGGTAAATTCGCCCTCGAAAATTCGCTCCCGGAATATTCGCCCCCAAGTAAATTCGCCCACGGAATATTCGCCCCCAAGTAAATTGGCCCCCGGAATATTCGCCCCCATGTAAATTCGCCACCTGAATAATCGCCCCCAAGTAAATTCGCCCCCGGAGTATTCTCCTTCGAAAAATTCGCTCCGACAATTTCGCTCTTAGAAGATTCGCCCCATAACATTTATTAACCCTCGGAAGAAATAGGTTGGTTTGGTAACATATTAAACAAATAACACTTAAACAAAATTCATTTTATGAACTGCTGGCCCTGTTACCTCCGAGGATTAATAAATCTTATGGGGCGAATCCTACGGGAGCGGAATCGCCGGGAGCGAATCTTCCAAAAGCGAATTTGTCGGAGGCGAACTTGCCGAGGGCGAATGTTCCGGGGCGAATCTTTCTGGCGCGACTCTTACGGAGGCGAATAGTCCGGGGGCGAATTTACTTAGGGGGCGAGTTTTCTTGGGGACGCATTTTCAGGGGCGAATTTACCGGGTCGAATTTTCGGGGGCGAATCATCCTACAATCATTTTCTTATTTAAAACAGTATGACGAAAACGATTTCCTAAGTTCTTGCAATCTCAATGGCGACAGTAAGAATTGAATTTTTTAATTTTTGATTGTTTTTATTTTGTAAAAACGTGTTTCGATCATAATATGGAAAAGGTGAATAAGTAAAATCTGCTTTTGACCCCCAATTTCACATAGTTGATGATGAATGTTTACACAAATTGGTACCGTTTAGTAATACTATTTGACATCGATGACATCTTTTCACATATGATTTAAATTATTAAACGCATCCATACCAAGCAAGAAGAAATTGAAAACTGAACAATACCTTTCGTACAACATTTCCTGAAGTTTTTTAGTTTACTTCGCATACAAAATTCAATCGGTTTCCCCTGTTAAATGGAAACTTCTTAGATTACGAATAGAACGTTATTCTAATTTGAATAGCCGTTCGACGTCTCAACATTCCCGCGAAGATGGAAAGTGCAATGGATTTTTTTTCGGAAACTTTATATATTTACTTAGTAGTGTAAATCAATGCAATGCTCAATGCACATTAATGCTCTCACGTTTTCCTAATAATGAAAACCATTAAAGTTCAAGGAGAAAGGCTTCGTTCGTTCATAGAATATTGTATTTATCCTGCATTACCGGAGAAAAAATATAAATACATAACAAGGAATCCCCCCCCCCCCCCATTTAATTAGGGTATCGGAACGTTAACCATAGACGGAAAGAAGGAGAAGATTTGCAGCATTACACCTCACTGATAGGGATACAGTTTTTGTTCGTGAAAATGGACAAGAATTAACAAATATTTTTCGGGGCTCAAAAAAAGGCAGTGTATAACCTTCCTTTTTTATCAAAAATTGACTGCACCAAAATTATTCGGGAAAACACTTTTTGTTATTAATTTTGGTGCGTCGAATCTAAAACAATTCGTACTTTTTCGATCGGACTTCTCAATCAAAATTTATGGACTAGAAACCAATTTCGAAAGAAAATTCAAAGGGCTGTAACTTTTGACCTAGTAGCCCAATCTTGGAACTGTTTGAAATTATGGATTCTACAGGCCACAATTGCGATAAAAATTTATATGTGCCAAGGGCATGTAAAACGCTTGGTGAAATTCATATCTGAATTTTAAATTTTGTCACGTTGTGAAAATCAAGTGTTCAAGAAAGGAATTCAGGAGAAAGCGCGAATAAACTAAGGGATTCACCGGGAAAGGAATTATTACTTTTAAACGAGGCGAGTTATAATAGTTATTTACATGAATGTCAGGAAAATGATACATCATTGGCGAGGAAAAATTAATTTCCGAGTCAGGTAATTTTACTGACGAGTTTTGTATTACATTTTACCCGAAATCGTTTTTTAATACAAAATTTCAATTTTTATATACCTATAACTTTTGATTAATGTCAATTTATCAGTGATGACAGGAGTCACTATAGTCACTATAGACATTTGGAAATGTCTAATCCTATATTAGTAGGGATGAATTTCCTCGTGAAAGTAAGTAAATGAGTCTGAAACAGATAAGCGAAAGGGTTGAGTACTTAAGTGCATCTCTGAAAAAATCTTTGTATCGTAGCACATTGCTCTAAGGGGTTCAAATATGAGAATTGTAAACTGAAGTACTTCTGAAGAATGCGAAACTGTCAAGAGAGATCACTTGAAGAAAAAATCAGAAAAATGGTACGGTACTCCACATATCAGTAAACTATTGTAATTAGCCTATGTTCCCTTAACATATTACATTTTTTGCCAAATTTTAACTGTTTATGGAGTATACGTATTTGAATTATTAATTTCAGCAAATAGAAAAAATTAAACAAATTAAAAATTCATAATAAATAATAAATTTCTTCCATGGGGATCGTAGTTGGAAGCGTTCCCATTACACTGGTTGCGTTGTCACGTTGTATGCCAATATTTACCCTTTGTTGTAAGTAGCAGCTCGAGGTTCCCCAGTAATATTTGTAATGCGTTTTCCCAGGCATTCCACCAAATAACGAGCTTCCTCACTTCAAGGTCCAAATATCTCTACAGCGATGGTTCTGTTCTATAATTACACGAGAGAAACTTTAAATGGTGAGCAAGTACTTAAAAAGGCAATAGAAATGAATCGCGAGCTTTATAAGCGATTTAATGAAATATGGTCATGTACCTGCGTCAAAAGTTCAGCAGGGTAGGTACACTACTAAAAATATAAGAAAAAAGGTGCATTGAAGTAAAATGATTTCTACGTCAAATTAATTGACAATACATAAAATTTTAATTGACAAACTCTATACAGCTTCTTATAGTAGAAAATACCGTTGTAGTTTCTTAAGTTAAGACAAACTACGTGTTTTAATGGACAACAAAAACAAAATTAAACCACAATTTCCCATTCAATTGAGATTCTAGTTTCTTTATAAACCCCAAACATTAGAAGTTCTAGATTGTTACCAATACAGACACGCTGGATGTGTTGCCTACTGCGAGCCTTTTCAAACAGGATTTCATTAAAAATCTAAATCGGAAACAAATTGCATTTTTCGATTCCTTAAAACAATGAGCTAAAGAGTGAAAAACTCGTTTCCTATCAATTTATTCAGAAAAAATCTAAGGTCAAGCTATTATTATAAACCGTTGTCAATGATCCACGTACAGCTATATGCATTAAATTAAATTTTCGCATGTAAATGTCTACTATTTTAAAAAAATATTTAATTTAATCCATAACTTGATTGTGTCCTGCACTCGCAGTCTGCTATTATAATCAGAAAGTGGCTCTTAAACTTATTAATTTACATACCGATATAGGATTTGTAACGGAAATAATCGTGACCGCCGTCGCCGCCGCCGGTTGGAGCGTTACAATAATTTTTAGGCTGAAAATTATAATTGGACGGAAAATTATAATTAAATTAAATATTTATATATTTATCTCGAATTTAAATGAGGATTATAAATCAAAACTATTATGTGTTTTGCAATAAACGGTAAATTTGTGGTAATTAATGAGGCCGTTGTCATTTTTATTGGGCAATTCCTGAATATGAGAAAATATAGTTGTTGTATGAAGATTAGTTTTTAAAACGGGCTAAATGTTTGCTTTTTTTGGGAAAAATTCAAAGGCGTAAGTCATTGAGATGAAATTTGAACCAACCTGTTCCATTTTCAACCATTCTCGTTGGTTTATTGAGGACGACTTTAAACAAATATAAATCATTAGTTTTTAGTTACTGTGCATCGCTAAGGATTTATTAAAAACAACTGGTAGTGTTAGACATGCAATGGAAGAAAGTGATTTTATTTGTAGAATTTTTGATGTGTGTGTGAAGCAAACTTCTCGCAGAGTTCTGTGCTTAAAGTGCATTAAATTTGATTTTATACATTTTTATATTAAAAGTATGAGAGCAATATTGAAAATAATAAATTGGACAGCTTTTTTGAATATTTTTTCATTTTCACACCACGTTTTGATGGAGTTTTTTTAAAATGTATCTAGAGTTACCAACTTGTTTAGGACCTTCTATGGCTTTCAAGGCACGTCCAACCTAGAAAAGGGCATGTAAAGGACTAGACGGATGGAAACTACTCCAGTGAGCTTAGAAATGATCTGAAAAAATAATATAACATGATCATCCTTCTGGACTATGTTATCCATTCCTTATAGAGCTTTTCGGGTCCATTCCAGAACTTTCCAGATCTTTTACGGAGCGTTCTACCACATCAGGCTAAGCTCTTCAAAACTGTCTATGCTTCTAGCTGGAGCCTTTTGGTTTCTTCGAAAGCCCGCTATGTCCCGTTATAGTCATCAAGGCTTACAAGGGAGGGAGGCTTTTCTAGAACTCTTTAGAGATACTAATAGTTGGGAAGGGCATAGAAAGGTTTAAATAGCAAAAAGAGGGCATTTCACAGACTAGATTATTTTAAAAAATTTCTAGGCGCTTCGAATGAATGAAGAAACTTCAACTTCCCGAACATTTCTTCATTCCTCAACATTTTTTCATTCCGCAAGTGTCTTTATATTTCAGCCAAAAAAATTGCTTCCAAATCCACACATTATACACGGATTAACTTAAATTTGGTCCTATTTCTGTATAGCATTTTCTTAAAAATTAACCTCCATTTCCAAAAGTTTTCTCTACAGGTTATTCCAGGGGTTATTCAGAATCTTCTCATCGCCCAATCGTTTCCCATGAATTTTTACATTCTGAAAATTTTCCTGCATTAACATAGATTGCCCTGCCCTACCTTCTACATGCAGTAACAACATTCACTGTACCTATACTAGCTTCTTGCTCTCTTTTAATTTTCCTAAGAATGTTTCGTCATATATTTCTGAATTGCTTCTGATTTCCTCAAAGGATCTCGCATTATTTTAAACTTCCCCAATTTCTAAAGACATCAGTAAACATTTTAATTAAAGATTGATTATCATTTTATCTTTCCCTGGGCACGCCTAAATTTCCAAGAATTCACCGTAAATTTTCCTAAATTTTCTTGTATTGGCTATCATAAAGTCGACATCATTGATCCGAAAGTTTCTTTTTTCCTTAGAATTCCTTCTACATCGTCAAAATTTTCCTATACTACTCTAAAACCCGAGCTAAAACCCTAAGTTATTCTCCCAGATCCTAAAGTGCTTAATTTGCTACAATGAAATATTTAAAAAGTTTGTTTCCCCATATCGCCAGAAGTGTAAAGATTTCTTTAAAGTTGCCTCATGAAGTTAGAGGATAATTCTTCGCGTTTACTTTTATATTTCTAAAATTACCATTTGTTCCAGAATTTCCCAGTATTGTTCAATTTAAAAGTTCTTATTTCTTTGCAATTTCCTGGGCTCGTTTTGTCCAAATTTCCATATATTCCTCAGTTGATGATTTTTCAAAAGCTTCTTGTTTTATATGATTTTCACGGCTTTTATACTAGACAGTTTAAAATCTGCCTTTTACCTTTCTAAAATTCGCTCCTCATTTTCCAAGAATTTCTAAAAAGTTGTTTTTTCTTCGATCAGATCAGATTTTTTCCTAGAACTCATTATTTTGAGATTTACCAAAATTTCCCATATCTAGGATCTATACGAAATATTTTTTGAAAGCAGTCTAGGACTAAAACCCCGGGCAAATTACCTCCGGTCAAAAACCTCTATCCATTAACACCCGGAAAAACCCGCGGGTGACAATATCCCCCCGATAAATATCTCCTGGACAGTAAATCCCCCGAACTTGAACAATTTGATGCCGATGCACTCCAGGCAAATTAAGAAAAATAACCTAAACCTTCAAATAACCTGGTGTCTAACACTGCTGCGTGTCACACTCGCCTTAAATTCATTAAGAATATTTGTATGAGTTTGCTTTAGAAAAGAATTCACATGGAAGTGTAAATCATCAAACTGTAGAAAGTGCCATAGGCGGTTATTGTCGCCAGGGGCTTTTGTAGGGGGGTCATTGTCTCCCGGGAATTCATGGAGCTAGGTTTTTGTCCGGGGGGATTTTGGCCGGTCCTGTACCGCAACAAATTGTTATTATTATAATATACATCATACAATTGAACCTAATAATGGTTGGTTTAATAATATGATTACCTTCTTTAGCGCAATTTTTTGGATTATTAGCACTGGTAATCTGGTAATTAAGACTTCTATCGATTACTTGTTGTGTGGTATTTGTCTTCTGACCCTGAGTGCCTATATTTCTTTCAGCTTGATTGATTGATGCTGCATAAATTTGTTTCATTTGCAAATGGTTAGTTTTCTGTTTAATGGAGCACGAATTACGACCCAGGAGATAAGAGTTTTCATGTTAACGTTTTTTATTCCCTACCCAAAATTACAGATGTTAATTAAAAATGTATTAATTCTTTGGAATGATAAGGGCCACACAAAGACAGGTAAAGTGAAGTGAAGCCCTCTGTGTCATAAGCAAAGTGGAGCCTCTGGAGCTGCTGATCTAGCTAAGAAAGGAATTATACGATAAGGATGAAGCGCGAGAAGAGATAGAAGAAAAATGAGGGACAGTAGCAGATGGAATGGAGTTACAGACAAAAAGATTAATTCTAACAATCGACCAGTGGGTGCATAATAAAACAGGACATACAAATTATTTTGTTAGTCAATTTTTGAGGAGTCATGGTTGCTCCATGGTGTACTTGCACATAATAAAGAAAAGGGACAGCCCGAAATACTTGTATTGCAACAAAAATGGTTTCGTAGAACATACTTTCCGTAGCAAGTGGACCAGAGGAGGAGAAGAAGACATGGGGAAACTAGGAGAGCGACACCATTTCATTTCAAAGAAAATTAATTGTCGGAATGTTATCAAAGAACCGGACGATTTTTATGTCTAGGAAGCCCATTTTTAAGTAAAAACAATTCTTTCATCTCTAATCCTCTGCTACGGGTTTCAAACCCTTATAAAGTACAAGTATATTTTGACCTTCAACCTCCTTCCTACAACGCCCACCTTGAAATTGCAATCTTTGCAAGTTTTTAAATGGAATGAGGGGCTAAATTACCCATGTTGGAATCGTAATTTTGGAACTCGTTGGTATCTAAATGTAACTCGTGCCATTATTTTTACGCGCATACATACATTTTCTTCCTTTTAGTTTTAGAGTTCAAAACTTCCGTAGGAATTAACACCCCTAATACTTTCAATTCAATTTTATACCTGATTGATACCTGCTTATTTATCAAATTCTGTGCGTATTTTGTTCGTGAGAAAATAAAAATTGCACGTGGGGATCTAACGCTGAACCCTTCTTCGAAGTCCCTGGAAACGTATTTCATAGTTTCATTTCAAAGAAAATTAAAATTGATAGGAGATTGTCGAAATATAAAAAGGCATAAGTACGTTTCCCACTACAAACTGGGAAATTAAGTACATTCCCACTTTGAAAATGTGTATTTTGAACTTTTTCATAACGTGTTATATACAGGGTAATTCACTAGAACTATTTTCGTTTTTTTTTAATTCATATGCGATTTCACATTTTTGGTTAGACTAAAATATTTTGGCACTTTCAGTTACAGTAGAAGTATTTTGCTCTTTGGATATAATTTAATTTTTGGGTTTTACACCTTAAAATGTGCGAGGGACGACCGGCGAAGATATTCTTGGTACACGATCCATTTCTATCAAGGTTTTGGTACACAAATATTCAATTCATTCAGTAAAAAGGAAAGGAAAAAAAGTTTGATTGCGTGCCTCTGTCCCCAAAATCAATAGAGAACATTAAAAGCAAGGGGTGTATCCGCCACTGAAATCTAAATGAGTTCATTTAGCGTCTAGATATTCAAGTTTGTAATCTTTTGAGAGTAAGAGGTAAAGTCCGGCCTTGAGGTCTATAAATTCACCCGCACAAATAAGGTTTCAAATTCTTATGTCACAAATGTGAATCCCGACCTGAGGTACAAAAAACATTTACGTAATATCAGCACAAAAAAAGCTTTGAATTCTGCAGGTATTTTCCAGAAAATGTGGTGAAAACCGAGGTGAAAACCTCTCTTGAAGTCTCAAAAGATTATTAACGCAAGGCCTATACAAAAAATGTCTCAAATTCTAATTCTTAGAATCCTAGGGTGAAATACTCTTTTAAGGTAAAAAAAAATGGTTCATGTAACGCACACACAAAAAGTTTTCCAATTTCGAATTCATTTTAGACGTGTAAAGGGGTTAAATCCGCCTTCCAGGTCTTAACAAATTTATTTAACGCCCCTACAAATGTTTTAAATTCAAATTAAATGCAATGCAATACCAAATAAGTGTCATTTCATGAAAAATACCTACCTTAAAACATAAATTATAATTCATGAACCCATACTTCACGCAAAATTTAAAAATCCAATAAAAAGTAAGGATTTCCATTTAAAATAACATTATCAAGGTACATTTTACGTTAATGGAGCAAGCGCTCAAAGATACCTCGACATGGAAAATACTAGTACAGTTTATAAGAGTAATAGAAGAGAAAGAAAATTAGGAGGATGATGCAAAATATACGGCCTTTACTGGCAGAAGGAAATGGAAAACAGTTTCTGTCTGTAAACATGCTAGGCCAAGGAGTGGTTTTAGTGGGTAGGCCAACCTGGATCGGAAGGAGAATCCCACACTATCTTTCGCCGATAGATCTAAGGCACTTTGTGTCTATAAAAGATTTTCACTCCTATACAAAAAAAAGTAGTTGAATTAAATTGAGCTATCTGGACAGGTATTTATGGGTGGTCTTTGACCGTTTGTCATTGCACATAGGTGATGTCAAAACTTTAAGATCTCGAAAACAGTGTCGGAAGGGGTACTCATAAAGAGCAAGTGGAATGTCTGGACGAGACCCAGTTATTAATGAATTAATTATTTCGGTTTAAAAAATGCGCTTTATCTGCACAAGAGTTGTGCACAATTTATTCTTAGTTTATTTTACTGCAAAATAAAATTGTTTATAGGTAAATATTAAATTAAGTTACCGTTTTGTAACGTGGGGTCGTGGGTAAGTGAAATTTTCTCATATTAAATTCAATCACATACTCTACAAGAAATTGGGTATTTTTTAAATGGATCACATCGAACTCCCTTGTAACCAAACTCTACCTATGTTCGCTACTGGAAAATTTATGAGCAGCAATTACTAAAAACTCCGATTATGACAATCAGCCTCTCGGCATACTCATTCAAGATCTAGCCTTTATCGACAAGATAATTCCTTAACAACTTATAACATGCGAATACTTGTAATATCTTGCAGCACAATACATACTTCTGTTGCGCATACCAGTTTATGGTCAACTAACTAAGGTAATATTATATGCGCGGCTCGTCACCAAAGCTTTCAGAAATGCTACCAAAGTAAACGGGAAACGCGCTGATAGATTACGTCTTTTTTTACCGTGGTGCATTTTAATAAACTATTAACGTCTCAAATTAATCGAGAAATATCATGGGGTCTATAAAATATTCATAAATCATATACGATGCCGTTAGAACTGAAAGTTAGTACCCTGCGAGAAGGTACCTAAGATTCGTCTATTCAAGGACAATCCCCCTGCACTCTTTTTTTTTGAATATCAGGAGCGATAATTAAAAATTAATTTAGTTAAAATTGTAAGTTGTCATGTTAGATGTTGACACCTAATGGCGTTTATAACATGATGTATGTAGATTAGTTTTAGTTTTCACCTTACCAGAAAATCCTGCTTATTTTTACCGATAACTAAACATTTAAATGCGGTAAAAAAATTGAACATAAATCTAATGCAAGGTGTTTAGCTGGGAAATACTACCGTTAGATTACAAATAATTACGGCACCATTAAATTATTGAAAAAAACCACACGCTTTCGTAAAATCTATGTTACAACTTATCGAAGCATCTCCATTAAATAAATGAAATTTCTGTCGAATTACAGCGCAGCTTTTTGCTGCTAAATGTGATCTAATATATAGATAGAAAATGTATATGCAAATTTCATACATTAATTAAGATAGTTTAAATTTGACCTATTGAGGAATTTCATTTCATCTCTAATCCTATTTGATAACACATTTCAAGGCACTCAATCTGATTTTGATGAAGTTATAAATTTATGAGAGGCTCACGCGACCGGTTATATACTCATCGATTTTTATATTTTATTCCCAAAATAATAAGTGGTTCTACCCTCGCTTGGGTATGAATTATTCAATGCACCAAAAGTTCATAAGGAAGTAAACCATGCTTCCCAAGAAGATTTTATCGCTAAACAACATGATGATCCCGCGGGCCAACTTATCTAATTTAAATATTAAACTTAAATTGGATAAAGTATGGATTGGGTAAACGATATACTTACTTCTCTAACTAAAGGAGACATTTGGTCAGATCGCCAATATTCATGGATGGCTTCCTTTAAGTGCTTTCGAAAATTAAGTGGTCACTTCAGCAATATTAATCACAATAAATAAACGTGCTTTTTGCTTTTCTATTCGCCGTCTCTTAGCAGGCTATTTATTTTACGAGACCGTCAAGGCAGATGTAAACTATTGCTTATAATATCGTTACCGAAATTAGATCTAACAGTAAAGTTGTATTCTAAAGCATATCTCATTAAGTCATTAGGTGTGCTACAAATAAGTTCTTCCAATAAGAATAGTAAGCAAGGTGTTAATTTGTTCTACACCGAAGGTGACATTGAGGAAGATAGATTGTTGTGAATATTAAGCGAGGTGATAAAATGTATTGAGAAAACTATTGCTTCCTATTGTCAGGTACGTAATTATTTTTGCAATCCATTACCGATCACGTCAGTCCGTAGCTTAAACAGTAACGGGAACGATAGTGCCAATTTTGAATCGTGGATATATTATTAATTATTCTTTTGAAACATTCGTGCCTGGGGTCGCCTACTTCAAAGTGCAGATTAATTAACATCCACTAAAAGTAGCTTCAGTATTCTATTTAGTCGTTTTAATGAAATCTAGTAAAAGTAGCCCCCAAAACGTTGCTATTGGCACCGAATTAGATGTAACTCTTAGTGGAAATTGGAATGTTACAGCAATACACCCTCCTCTAGTGTTAGCAATGTACTCACCTCAGAAAACTATACTCTTTTCAGGTAGGTATAAATATCATTTTTGAAATAGTCATAGGAAGGTCCAGGAGAACTCTTCTTGATTCGTACCTACTCGATTGTGTTAAATATTTTGGATTACCAATATTGGCGCGATTCCTTTGTAAAAACTGTATTTGTAATGTCATTCTTTTTATGGATTCGGGGGTATATCTTTAATTCTACGCCTAGTATGTGAAAAGTACTATACAGGATATTTCAAAATTTAGCACTAAGATTTTAAGGAGATATTTTTGAAGTCAAACTAAAACTTTTTGTTCTGAAAAAAACATTAAATGCACCCCTCCGAGCTACTCAGTCATCACAAATTGCGTACAAAGTGCAATAGGTTTTGTAATGAAAGGGGTTGGACTGATGGACATCCCTTTCTTTGTTTAAGTCTTCTACATTTCTTCCTACGAATCTCTCTTTTTGTAGAAAAAAAGTGGACTGTATAATAAAAAATCCTTTTTATATAATAAGGTCGTCGTAGCCGTCCAAAAAATCTATCGAACATACTGTCCCTTTTCAGCAAATTTGTCTCATAGGTATTCTCCCACGATTAGGACGTTGTGCGCGGGCGCACCATCCTGTTGAAACAACCAGAAATTCCAACTATTGTTTTTTTGTGCCGTACATCTTGTAATCGTAATCAAAAATGCGTATTATGTACTTTGTTTGCGGATCATATAAAAAAAGAAAATTGACGATTTCTCCGAAACGAAATGTGGTGTTCAAAAATTCTTCTACGGTGACTTGTAGAGTTCAAATCGTGGCAACGAGAAACTTTTTATTATTTTTTTTATCAAAAAATATTTGTCGAAGGTTCCTAATCATTTAGTAGACTATTCGTATGTGACATAACTGACGTTTCATTCCTGATCAGAGATTTTCTCAAAGTATTTACAAGAAAAATGTTATTACTATCTAATAGCAATTAAAAATTGTTTTCTTTTTTATGAATCTTAACTAGGCGCATGTAATTTTAAGGTTAAAAATAATTCTTACCTACGTTGACATTTATTATTGAAAAAGTAGTACTTAATTAAGTTAACATTGTTTATTATTTTTTCAATTTTAAATGTCAAATGTTTAAATGTCAAATTATAGGATAGTTCATCTGCGTATATTACTCATGCAAAGAAGCAAATAGGTATGTCTTAATAAACATAGATCCGTAAATTGAGTTTGTCAGAGATGGAGTTGAAGACAATACAAAATCTAGTCTATTTCTGAAACATTTAATTTGCGGACCTATGTCCTAAGACTTTGTAGCTTCTTTTCATGAGTACTGGATAAAATGTCCACTCTTTCTTTGAAATACCCTGTACCTATATGGGTACATTACATTGCCTAACATTTCCATATAATTCCAATAAATTAAATCCTTTTAGATTTTATAAGTTAAGAAATGCTGTTTCAGGACATGGTGGTGATTCGTTACAAAATCACACTGTCCTCATTTTGAAACCTTTGAAGGTTTGTTTATTAAGAGATGCCGTTTCGGATATGTTGAAAATTTGTTGCAAAATTACAATGTGTACATTTGAAATATTAATAAAGTGTTGCTTATTTTTAGGCGGCACTCTGTGCACTCTTTTGAAGTATTTGGAAGTATTGGGAGCTAATAATTTGAAAGTTGTTAATTAGTTCTCTTATTTACTTTTATAATTTTCTTTACATTTTTTTTTATATTTTAATAGTTATTCTGCTATTCGGGACAGAGACGCGTCCTGTGGGATTAGATCATGAAAATCGATCCAGCCGTTCTTGAGTTATAAATGGTGTAACATACACGAATTTGTCTTTTATATCATAATTTGTTTCAATCGATCGTTTATAGACTCTGACTTATTGATTGATTTTTATCGACTAAGTTTGTGTGTCATGTGTAAATGACCAACTGTGTGTATAATTCAGCCCAAATTACGACCCAGGATATGAGTCGGACGTGCAGTTGCGTATTAAGGGTCAACAAAACCTTAAGCCTTGAAGAATCTTGCGCCCCATATCAGACAAACGATTTTTTAATAGTCAGTAATAAACCAACTTTTACGAAATTTAAAACAAAATAAAAAACATTTACATAGAAACAAAGCTTTTTTTTCTTTTAAAACAAATGGAAAAACAATATTGTACTCACAGTTCATGTCTGTTCTTATGTAGGTACGTTAGTTATACAGGGTTTCCCAAAAGTCGCTGGACGGATTTATAAGTTTTAAACGCGTGAAGAAAAAAATGTGCACATTTCGGAATCAATAAAGGGCAGGATAAACGGTCATAAAGATTCTAAAAAGTAGGGTATATGAAACAAACCCTTAAACAATAAATGTTTTGCAAAATCAAAAACTTGAAGAAACGACCAATATTACTAGTGATAGAGGTTCAAAATTCCAATTATAAGCATTTAGGTCATTGCAAAGTCGAGGACGGTCTGTTTACTAAATAAGCAATGCATGGTTGTGCTGCTGCACCTTATCGAGCCAATCACGTGACTGTTTGAACACAGGTCGCAGGGTGCCATCCTAACATGGCCCAGAATCCCTAACTATGTACGTTTTAGATGTTTTGACCGCTCCTCCAGCGCCCTAAGCCCGGATTTTGTCGGTTTATAACTTAATACGCCATGGCGAACGTGCGTTGCGAAATGTTATAGTTAAAATTCTCACATAAAAAATTGTGGGAAAGCTTTAGTTTTTTTTTGAGCTGGGCAGGTGTTAACTTGGATGGTTTAGTGACCGTTTGCCATTGTACATAGCAATATCTTGAATTATTTTGAATAATTTTAAAATTTCTTGAAACTCTTGAAAATTCGAGAATATTTTGGAAATTTTCCTCCGATTTCTTTGTCTTCTTGAAACCTTTAATTTCCTTTACACTTTTTTCGGATTTATTTGACTTAGTAATGGATTTGTTTCATTGAAAAGTTCTTTAATTCTCTCGGATTTTTTCTGTAATTTTACGAAAGCTTTCTTACAGGAATCTTGTAATACTTTATGAACTTTTTTGTGGAAAAAATCTTATCACATAATTTACCTGGAGCGTTTGAATTACCCGTAAACTTTTTTGTAGATCCCAGTTGTTAGACCCTGTCCTATTCTTATACCTAACCCTATGAATTTATCTTGGAAACTGATAGAACATTTTTTTGGATTCTGTTTGAAATTTTATTAAAAACTTGAAGCATATTTAGAAATATTTAAGATATTTTTGAAATCATCCCCTTTAAGATTTTTAGCATCTTCATTACATTTGAAACCAAAGGTTTGGGTAAAAATTTGTTACAAAAACCGAAAAACATTTGCTAATTTGTACGAGTTCGTAACAACGAGTATCTACGTAAAAAGAAATTGTAACGTGTGTAGGTACTCGAAAATATTGAAGATTAATGTCATTCATCACAAGAATGGCTTGAAATGTTTTTTTAATAGCATCCCTTTGAAAACATTGAAAATGCCTTTCAAATTTTGAAATTACGTCTGAAACAGCTTTCGGAAATTTTCCTAAATCCTCGCGGAAATGCATTTACAAGTGTCAATTTTGAGCTCAATTTCAGAAAAGTAAAATTGAAGGAAGTGGTTAACCATCAATTGTTGGTAACTTTTAGTTAGGTAGGTACTTTCTGTGTCTCCAACCAACGATTGTTATTCGTTTTTAATCAGTAGCAATAGAACTTCAATTTAAGTCTAGGTACTTCAAATTGCAGAAAAAATTGGCACGCGTAATTTAAGCTGGACTAGACCCTGCAAAAACGAATAACTGATGTCATAGTCCAAACTAACATAATTGGAAAGTCATACTTAATTAGTTACTAATTTCGGAAGATAAAATGTTATAGTTAATAAATGTAGTTATCTTTTTAGATTATTTATCCTATTACTTTTATTTTATTTGAAAGATCTGTGTATCAAGCAAGTTAGGGAAATCTTTTACATTTTACTGCTGTAAACGATGTAAATTTACATACGAATGTTTCGCTAAAATAATGCTAAAAGATAGGTAGTCGTAGTCGAAAGTGGACAATATGCAAATTTTTCTACAATGCCACATTGGGCCAAATTAATCATACTTTCCGCACTATTAATGATACTAAATAAGTGTACGGATTTTTGTTAGCAACTGTTCCCTACACAAAGAATCCACATTTCTATTGCAAACTCATTAAAAAAGGGTAAAGGGGTAGTATTTTCCATTCAACTCACACAAATATATTCTGGTTGTCTTTCCATTGAAAAATATCCCCCAAAATGTTTTCGAAAAGTATCTAATTATATTCAATGTATTCAATAATTAACAACAATTACGTCACTTTGTTGCTGTGCAACTTGCCAATCTCTCCTCATTGGTTACTAGGTTCTGGCACGCCTTGATATATTATTTCAAATGTCACCGAATACAATTTTGATTATTGAAATGGAGGATTTCGTTTTCAACCTCAAGTTTCACCTGTTTTTCCTTTCGGTTCTATTTTTCCAATGAAAACGAAACGCGTATTCAAGGAATCTTGAGAGTTCACGTTAGGCCTCGGGTGCAATTGCCTTTTAATATGGATATGTTGTGCGGCAGGTGACAAGGATCCTCGTGTTATCCGCGTACAAAATTCTATCTAAAAATTTTTACAATATCATACATCAGATATGAGATTTTAATTAAGTAAACTTTGATTGGATATATCTTGATGATATTATCTGTACCTGCAGTAACGGTTCCATTTATACATTATAAATCCTATTAAACAGGGCGACGTTAATCCAAGGGAATCGATTAACACAACTCTTTTAAATCGTCCATTCTAGTAAGATGGAGATTCTCACGTAATTTATTTAAATTGAAACTATACTCCAATACCACAGCTAGTTAATAGAAAAGTACTTTAGTGCCTTTTTTCTCTCGTAACGGCTGGTAATGGGAGGCTAAAGTGTTAATGCCTTTTTGTTAGTACGTGTTAAAAATGGGCGTTATTACAGTGACCGCAGTCTTTATGAATTATTAGGTAAAATTACACCGAAAAGTGTTTATAAGCCAAGAAGCATGGTGATTAACCAGGTGTTGTATTGAATTAATCGGGCAGATGCTTTATGTGTGTCATGGGTGTAGAAATTTGATTTCCGTAGAGGCTATGCGAGTCGTTTTGGCCGCATTTAAATAAAATCGAAATTCTGAGTGAGAAGAGCGAAAGTTTATCTCCGGGTTTTCTGGATTGAGCGTTTTTCTCCTCTAATTCCCGTGACCACCTGATAACTCAACTTCATTTATAGGTGACTATTATAGACTTACGTAACGCAAGGACCTTCGAAGACCAAAATTGCCCAAATCCATTTACAAATTCTTGTTGTAGAAGAGAATTTGGAAATTCAGTTAATTTGCGTGAACGTGGCAAATTTCGCAAAATTTCGGTCACCCAGTGTCCAGAATTCGGGCCCCATTCCCATTTCGTACACGGATCCCGACATCCGGTTATAAGAAGCCAACAAATAAGTCGCAAATTAGGTACCAATCGGTTCCACCTAATTAAAATTCATCACAGAAGCATACCAAACCTGATAATTGATTACTTACCTACGAATGGAAAAACACTTAGAGGCAGATAATCGAACAGGTATGGATCTAATCCCGTTCACATCGATAGCACGTGTCGTGTACAGCTGTCTTCTAGCATACGACATTATTAAATTGCTAATTAATTCCACCGATACAGCAGCATACTTCTTGATTGGTATTTTGGCAGATTGCCACGCAAGGACCGGTCTTTTACACCTGTCTTCAGAATCTTTTTAATTCCTAAATAATTATGGGCGAGCACTCCTATTAAAACTAAAATATGCCATTATCATTATCACTCAAACGATTTGACGGAAGAACCTATTTTTTTAATCGAATACGTGCCTCAACGGCCGAATATCACAAATTAGTGTCATGTTTTCATTGAATTATGTCTTGATTTCATACATATTCACCCTATAAATTTCTTTGTGTGGCTCAATTTAGGCGCACTTTCTAATGTAGATATGGTAGCTTTAATAGGATTGCTCTAAATGACAGTTTAATGGGTTCACTTTTCTTCTTTGAATGGAAAATATTCCCTATCTCGACGTACTTTGAACGTAATTAAACTAAGAGGACGTAAATAAATAGGTCCATTTAACAGAAGCTCATCTAATTATGAAAGTGATGCACTTGGTGCTTTGAAACAAGTGGATGGCCTTTCTTCTGTAGGTATTCAAATTAATCTCACGGTGTTAAATTACGTAAAGGCCAATGGTACGTTGATCTGGTAGAATGAATTTATTGTTCTCGTTACGGATTTAATTTGCAATTTGATGTCGCGACAGGTAGGTGTAATTCCAATAAAGAATCCTAACAAAATTTATTCGCGATCAAAATTTCTTAGATAAAATATAAACATAAATTGATCGCCTCTATTAAAGAAGATCCTGGGGTTTACAACAATAAAAGCCCATTAGTTAGGCCTTTTCAATTTAAACATTCTAATTTGGCAATTTGACGTTTACTGCCGTGAAAGTCGATCGTAATGGTTTTCTGGTTATCTTTTATTCGTTTTGCCTAAATTGATACTTATTTCAAAAATCATTTGAAACAGAAGCCAGTAGGACATCTTGGTTCACTTTTTTTACAGAACGTTCTTATAGTTCAAGCATTTGAAGTTCGAGTTTTACTTTGAGTTGCTATGCAAATTAGTTATTGTAAAATCTAATCCATGACGGTTGGAAAAGGATCTCCATAGGGACATTGTGTTCGGATTATAGCCACAGAGCATTAGCCCGCTACTTTCAATTATTGTGCCCCAGGTTGTCACCTATTTTTTATTCATCCTCGTACTAGTATAACATCGTCCATAAAATATTTATCCACCTAATCTTGTTTTTATCACTTATATTGATTAGCTATTCACTACTTCTAATGACACATCGCTTAGAATGATGGAATTGACCCTTGAAACACTGACCTAATTTTAAATTTCGGAAAACTTTCCTCGTAATCTTCTAGAATATCCATCGGTGTAATTTTCTTTAAAAAATGGGGTGGGATGAATAAGGTTTGTTTAAAGTTGACACGAAACCTTCTCCATTAAACATTATTTATGAAACAATTTTACGACTAGTTCGGCAACAGAACTACTTGATAATGACTTTTACCCAAAATCGTCCATTTTCAGGACTACTTTCTGTCAGGAAATTTTACTTTCCATGAGGCAGAGTAGACTAGGTTTCTTGCCGTTTGTCACTTTACCGGACGCATCTGTGACATTGCTAAATGTCTATAATGACTCCTGTCATCACCGACATATTGACATTAATCAAAAGAAAAATTTTATATTAAAATACGATTTAGGGTAAAATTTAATACAAAACTCGTCAGTAAAATGACATTACCTGACTCGGAAATTAAAGTACTCGTCCCCAAAGGGGCCTCGCACTTCAATGTTTCCTCACCAGTAATGTGTCGTTTTCCTGACTTTTATGTAAATAACTATTGCCAAAACTAGTCGGAATATTATTTCATAAATAAAGTTTCAGGGGGAAGGTTTTGTGTCAACAACAACAACTCTATTTTCGTCTTAATATCTGCATCAATAGATTTTTTCCCCACGAAATGTTTGTCTCCGAAACATACCTACACTCCTGAAAAATCTTGGATGAAGAAAATTCTCGGATGATAAAAACTAGCCTCCGGGTAATTTTGGAACCCGAAAAATTTGCCCCTGGAGAACTCATTAAACGAAAACACGAAAGAATCCATTAAAAAAAATAATCCTTGGAATATGTGAATCCCCGAAATTTACCAACCTTAACCATCTTCAAAATATGGGACTCCATGACACATTTAATTAGCTGTCGTATTCAAAATCTTCACATCAGAATTAGTCCTCGAAGAAGTTGACGCTAAAATTAGTTCACCCCCGAAATCTTTACCCCTGGAGTATACGCTACATAAAATCACACTCTCCAAATTCACAGATAATTTGTTGCCATTATACTCGCCGAATGAATAATAATAAATCTACCTCAAAATATTCGCCTCCTTCTTCTCCATCTCCGAAAAACTAGTCTTCAAAGTATTGGCCGCAGGTCCAAGAATACTCGCAAAAGTCGCCCATGCTTGTTAACCCTTAGAAAATTAGCACGCAAGAAGTTCTCCAAAGGGTACTCGTCCTAAGAATAATTCGCGTTTAGAAAACGTCACGATCGAGTAGTGGGAAATGTTCGGCAAGCAAATTTTTAGACGAAAAATACATGGACGAATGTGCAGCCACTGACTAAAATAATGTTCCTCGGCATTCTCAATTATTCAAAAGAAACACCAATCATCACAGGCTTACAACCTTGCAAGTACGTTAACGCGTATTTAATTGTGATTTAGAAGATGAACAAAGCCGCTGGAGGACCAGACGGTCATTACTTTTGTCAATGACCGTACCTCCAAGCCAATCTTCATTAGGACGACTATATATTCTGGCAATTTGGTTTGCACTATTGCAAGGTACAAAATGGTAGTTAAGCCACCGTCAAAAATGGAATATACAATTTTAGTGCCCAAAATATGATACACTGAAACCCAACCGGTTCGAAAATGATATGTTGATTTTGTTAGCAATACAATATTGACTTTATATGGTTTACATTTTTTCAAAATTTTTGGAACCGTCATTTTAGAAAATCCTACCTCATCTTCTATTTTTCTGCACGAAATTTGTGACCTTGCTTCTACACAAGCTAAAACATTTATTTTGCCAGGTTCGTTCCCTTGTTCATGATTTTTAATAGGTTTAGAATACCTGCCAAAACGTAGCAAATTAGTTTTTAGACGCACTACCGTAGCACAATCTGGCTCTTGTCGTTCTGGAAATTTAATAAAATATTTTCTTTTATAAAATTTCCCTGAAAATTTCTAACAAAAATAAATAAAGTATTATTTTTCTATTTTGATACATTTTCGTTACAAATTTTTTACTGTCAGCCATATTTATTCATTGGTATTGGTTGTGTTAGTTAGTATGAATACAATAAACAAAAAAAATCTCCATGAATCGATGGCCCACTACCAAAATAGGACACACAGTATAGAAATTGTAAATTTATCACATACGAACGCGAACTTCACTAATAATTACTTTGGCATCGATGGAAATCCTGGGCCGTGAACCTTCAAAGAAAAAACAATTTCTCCAACCGAAGACAGGCCGTCTGAGGGTAAGTGTGTATACTTTTAAGTTTTGAAATTTCCAGACCCGTTTCCGGTGCCCCGGTTTGGTAAATTTAATATCCATTCACAACTTGGTTCAATTTCAGGTTGCACCATTCTTACTAGCGTAAAAAATTAGGTGAACTTTTTAACCGAATCCCAAAAAAGCCTCCATTTGCTCGCCGATTGGGAAATAAATGCCGAACAATCTACAGAAATGTAATGGTACATTAGTCCCTTTGAAAGGAATTTGAGGTTAATCTTGGAGGTCACTGGAGGGCATCTTGAATAAATAATCTCAGAGAGAGTTAAGAGATGTTTAAGAGGAATTTGAGTAAAACTTGAGGCTATCATGTGGTGAGAATTTGGGATAATTTCGAGGAGAGCTTGAACTTGATATGAACTTGAACGAAATTGAGGAAATGTCTTGAAAAGATTTTACAGAAAATTGACGGGAGTTATTTAAGACTAAACTGGGAGTAGTTTGAGGAGAACGTGAAGAAAATTTGGAGTAGATCGAGGCCTTAAGGAACCTAACAAAAACTTGCAAACATTTTATGGAAGGTTGAGGAGAAATTTAAGGAACAATGGTTTCCGGTAAATGAATATCGGCAGCATAGTGCTCATAGAAGACTCTAGCACGCATTGTCCACTGTACGTACATTTTCGTTCCATTTTACGTACGTACGTCCATGGGACAAATATGTACGTCTGATTCATGTACGTGGCACGTAATTTTTTCTACTAAAAGTATGTACTATGTATGTGCTGAAAAGTATGTATTACGTACGTTAATACATGATACGAACATAAGTACGTCTAATGTACGTACGGCAAAGTACGTACCTAGACATTTACGTGAAATGTACGTACATTAGCTGTAATTTTACATAAACTGTACGTCCGTAAATCCAGCGCTGTACGTAATGTATTTGCAAGGTACGTACTTGTGTTATTTGGGAAAACACGCACATAATTTTAAATTTGTGCTCCTAAAACGTATATTTCAGTTTAATTATTGCTGATAAATAATTAACGGACATAGCTGCACAAATTAAGCACATACTTTATATAACTAGAACTAGTGTAAACTGAAAAAATTGTGATTTCTCAACTTAGTGCTGTTAATATTTAACAGTTGACTACAGTGTTGTAGAATTATCCTAGCTACCTCTTTTTTCAAAACTGCAATTTTTCTTTGATGTAATAGTTATTACAATAGACTTTAATAAATAATTGCTCTGGTGGCGTATAAAGAATGAATGGCCTCAATTTCTCTGTGAAGACTGAAACCCCAAAACACAGAGGTGAATCTACCAACATTAGTGTTTCGTGGTTACGCAATTATCTTTATATAACCAGCTACACGAAGGAACATTTATAGTTTCTCAAAGAAAGTTAAATATAAAACATCTGTGTTAATTCCGAACAAGTAAATAAAACTGTAAATTCTCTAAAATTGGACAACTACACAGGTTACACGAATGGTACCAGAAAAATCACTCAGAAGCAAATGAGTGGCCGATATCACGGCGCGCTACTAAAAAGACATCCCACCGATAATATTAAACCTTTTCGTTTTTATGAGCACCAAAAGGTCATCCACACGCGGGTTTATGTCCACAAACGACATTCATTAATTTTCTAAAATGTGAAAACAAACGGCACTTGCTGAAAAGAGATATTACCATTCATCTCCGTACCTCTCTGGGTCGCTTTGTTGCCGGACGTAAACTGTTATTATCATCCCATTGTGCAAGCTTGGTAGGGAGTAATAAACATAATTGTTTTGTTGTGACAGTTTTGTTCGCTCCAACTGGTTACATGCAGAGACATCATTGATTTACATAAATTTTGTATGTTAGCCATTAAGGCATGTTTTGGTGACTTTATTTTAAGACTTAATATTAAGAAATCATGTTTTTTTTAATATTTTACGACTTTTCCTTTTATAGGCAGCGTCGAAGTTAAGACATTGCATTTACAAGCATCTTGGACGACGAAATTATTGAAATACAAAAGTAGACCTTGTCTTAATTATGGAACACGAATTTTCCTAATTGGATCTCGATCATAGTGAACTTCAAGTCCCATAACGGATTACGATTTCTTGCCAAATAGATATAGTTTTTCTTCGTATGTATTTCAACACGTGTTTTGACTGGGTAAAGTACAACTATTCACTAGATAGTATCACGATAGCGATATCCTAGAGTTGCTTTACATTAAATTAGTGTTGAAAACATAAGCGATGAATTGTCACTTCTACGTGATCCTAGTGCTGCTTATGCTGGGCCTATGTTATTCTGTTGGTATTAAGTGATTAAGTGTGTGCAATAAAGCCCTCAATTTTTAGGCTACACCAGAAGTGATAAGAAGTACTGAATACGGCTTGATTCGTGGCGAACTGAAAACCAGTGAAATTGACCAAAATGTCCAGTATTACAGCTTCATGACGTGCCCTACGCAAGCCCACCGATAGGCCATTTACGTTTCCAGGTACTATGCCTACTTTGAAATTTTTCGATAGCAAAATTGTTACAGGAACCCATCAAACACGAAGCATGGCAGGGAGTAAGAAACGCAACAAAACTCCCCGATCGTTGCGCGCAACCTGATCAATATTTGTTAACCCTTGACGTTCTCGGAAGCGAAGACTGTCTTTATCTCGAAATTTCGGAACCCCTCACCGTAAGTTACTCGTCAGTTTCACCACATTAATTCAATACCGAACACAGTCACGAAACGGATCAAAGGAATTGCTACCAGTCCTGCTGTGGATCCATGGAGGAACTTTCGTTTTCGGGGCCCCACATGTTAGTGGACCAGATTACTTCGTGGAGAAACCAGTCGTCTACATTAACGTACAATACCGGCTTAATATCTTCGGTTTTCTCAGTACCACAGATGAATGCGCCACCGGTAACTTTGGCCTCAAGGATCAACTGCTCGCGCTTCACTGGATACAGCGCAACGTCAAGAACTTCGGCGGGGATCCTAATCGAGTTACGATTTCTGGTGCAAGTGCAGGAGCGGCATCCGTAATACTCCACTGTTTGTCGCCAAAAAGCCAAGGTGCGCGTTACACAAGAATCTACGCCAATTTTACGCAATTCAGGTCTCTTTCACAGAGCGATTAGTTTAAGTGGAACACCTCTAAATCGATGGGCGTTGCAACGAAACCCGCTGGAAAAAATGCGCAGGTTAGCAAAAGGTTTAGGGATAGACTCTGACAATACCAGCATTATTGTGGAAGAGCTTCGGCGTGTAGACTATAGGGTTTTAGTAAAAACCGTGTACAACAAGTCAATCATGGTATGCGTGTTTACGTTTAGGTCCAAATTTCTACGTTAAGGTATTCCAGGGTGATTTCATACCGTACGATGCCCATTCATTTGCACCAAGCGTTGAGGCCGAGGGACCCACTGCTTTTATTACGGAAAGAGCGTTTAAATTGCTAGATGAAGGGAAATTTGCGAAAGTACCGCACATAATTGGGCACACAACTGAAGAAGGATCCTTTGCATATGACTGTAAGTTGTAGTTATTGGATTGGTGGAGTGATATGGCTCCACTTTATCTGCCAGTTCTCTGTTTTACACTGTTGCTTTTTCAAGTCTCTTTCTTCACGTCTCCAATGTATACGCCTCCTTAACACTAGAAGCCCCAGAAAGGGTCAATTGACCACATTAAAGATTTAAATTTATAAATCGCCCTTATTTTTGGCAATAGAAGTTTGTGGCTTTATGACTTTTTCTTATTTGGGGAGTAGATTAATTAAATAAAAAGGCATACGCATCCCGACAGCACACGGCATGTTAAATACATGTTTTCTAAATACTGAATCACAAATGTCTCCATTGTTTTGTACATACAGTTTGTATAATGGATCTTTGACCGGCATCAAAAGCCGATCGGTATGAAATGAAATCAATGCAGGCACGCATCAAGTTATCATAAATAAATAAAAATAAAATAAATAAATAAAATAAAGCTGAACTGTTGTGCTAAGGGTCCCTGGTTCGAATCCGGGTTCGGGCATGGATATTTGTAAATGAATAGTAGGTTAGGTTTGGTAGAGCAACCTTGGCTGAAATCCCGCCCACTCAAAAATAAAAGCAAAATAAAATTTAAAAAAGTTCTGATTTATACGCTAACGACTGAAACAGAACACTGCGTGCTTGTTTCGAAACATACGCGATCAAAGATCTATTATACAGACTGTATTTTGTGTTGTCGTACAGCTAATTGATTCCTCTTTTCAAATATTTAAAAAAAACGTAGACATTGCATTTGAAAAACAAAAGTGGCCTCCAATTTCTGCCAAACCGGAAGTGGTACCGGAAGTTTCAATATGCGATCGGAGAAATCATAAGGTCACATACAAAATTATATTTTGCAAATTCTTCATATTTCCCCAATTAAAAGAGATATTGAGGTGACCCTCTTATCTCGAACACACCGTATATGGTAAACAACAAATATATTTTAAGAAATGACAAACATATAAGTAGTAACGATAATTAAATAACTTCAATATAATGTAGTACACCATGCAAAAACACTATCGGAAACACAAAATTGAGTTGAAATACATATAGGGTAAATTGACTTCTCGTGGGGGCGTGTAACAAAGCTTGGGGCTTCAAGTGTTAATAATGTCCACTAGTCATCTTTACACCTCCATATGCTTCCTTCACAACTTTTTCATGTTTCCACCCTTTTACTTTCATCAGTTTTCTTCGGCTCTCCTGCACCCATCTATCGCCCCCCTCCCCCTCCCGTATCCTGTTAACGCATTGATCGCATCCACCTCCTAGTTCGTTGACGCGTCCTTTATGTCAAATTTACGCCTCGTTTGCAACTCCTTCGCGCCTTCTAGGCTCATAACATTTATTTTTTAACGCTTCACTGCTCTAGGCCTCCTTCCTAACATCCTTCACTGTCTTTCACTTACATCTCCATGACATGTCCGTTTTGTTTCCTGCACGCTTCCATCACGATACCTGCGCATGCTTCCTGATGCGCGACAGTTTCTCCAGCCTGCTTCATATGTTATCCCCCCGTTACCGTATAACATCCTCCTTTCACCGCTACCACCCCCTATTTAACGTATACTTTTTTAATGCATCTTTCAGATCCCTTTCACGCTTTTTTACGCCCTCACTCTTTAATCTATGGATGAAACTTTCAAAATTCGTTTGTACTTCCTGCCCCTCCGCGCTTCTTTTTTGCGTATCCTCATATCACTTTCACGACCTCTCCTTCTAATCTTCCTACTCATACTATTTTCAGACTTTTTTCATGCATCCTCTTCCTTATTTTACGCCTTCTTCACCATTACGAGTACACTTTATGCTCGTTTCGCCTCCTTCATGATATTTTCCTCATTTGCAACATTTTTACTTTTTCTTCCTCGTTTTACGTACATTCTTCTCAATCGTTAACATTTCTTTAATTTAGGCATCCTGCTTTTACTCTCCCGTCAGTCTCCTCCTTTTCATAACATATCTTTTCCTAACGCATCTCCTTGCCGCTACATTTTTACGATTCTTTAATTCTGTCGTGTCTACTTCACGATCTCGCTGCATTATTCCTTTCCTTTCACGCTTTCTTTTCTCCCGTCTTCTTTTTTCGAGCTTCCGTTTGGCGCACTTTTCTTCTATGTTTATTTCCTACACACTTGTTTCAAGCGAATTTTAAGACCCCTTCACGTTTCCTTACATGTTGCTTCCTTCATAGTTTCCTAACCTATTTTTTTTACGCATTTTTCGCGTTCCTTCATTTTTACCACCCGTACGCTAATAAGAGAGAGCTATTCCATTGGGGTACAAAATCATCCCCTACCTTCTTGACGGAAATACACGTTTTGAAGCATCAGGAATCCAATTCAAACAAAATTTCGATAATGTCGGTCTGTCTGTCGATTTGTACTAAAAAGCTGACCCGTTTGGAACCAAATTTGATACGCATATTCTTAGACATAAAAGAAAACCTGTGCTGGGCCACACCCCTTCAATATTCTGTAATTGCCTCCTTCACATTGGCCTTCTTAAATCCCTTCGCTTCTTTACTACATCCTCTGGACGATTCGGTCGCATCTCCTATGCGCCTTCTTTAAGGTATCTGCCCCCCTAAACTCTTCATTCTTCTTCAATTTTCTTTACACCCATTCACGTCTTCACTTTCATAGGAAACCCCCCGCGTTGGGAACGCCTTTTTCGTGCATTTTCGAACTTATGCTGAAAGGTGCTATTATGGCCACTTTGTCCGTCCGTTCGTCCGTCCGCCCGAGGCCTTAACTACTCCTATAGTTTTCAAGATAATTAGTTTGTTCTTTTTGAATTCGGTAGCTTACTGATCTGGCACCTGAGCCAAGGAAAATCTTGACAATTAATTTCCTCATGCGCATACTGCGAAAGTTTCTTGTATATTTACCCTTAACTTTTTCTTTTTACATATAAATAGTCCGTCATATGACATTTTGGGACGTAGGTGCTGATTAATTTATGGATATGGGCTAATGTTACTCGCCTTAAGGCGAAAACTTTTCATTTTTTTTATTACACGGGTCACTTTTTGCATCCTTGTTTTGCTTATAACACAAGGGCTTTGTGCCTTTTTCTTTTATTTGTCTCGCTTTTTTACACTTCTCTTTACCCCTTTACTGACCATTCGATACTCCCTCAAGTTTCTTTCACAACGCTGCCACGCCTCCTTCACGGGTCTATCACGTTTGGTTCACCCATATCTAGTCTGTTCACGACTTATTCCTTAACGCATGCTTTCTTCAAGTATGTTTCTTCACACTTCCTTCACTCTTTTATCACTTACGAAATTTTATTTTCAATTTGTCTAGTATCCTTTGTTTTCACACTTTCTTCTTTATCCTTATGCTTGTTGCATCGTTCTGTCTCGATATACTTTTATTATTAATTCTTTCGTGTATTTTCTAATATCATTTTCTTCTCGCTTTCTTTTTGCCCAACCTACATTATTAACCCCTTTGTTTTCACACTTCCCTATTTATTCCACCACCTTTTGCGCTATATTTTCTTTAAGCTATATTGTGCGATTACTGATTACACAAACTTCTTAATGGAAAAGGCGAACCCTGATATTCCCCTGCTCCATCTCTCTTTTTGGTTGTAACGTGAATGTCCAGTAACGGTAGCTCCCGCTATGGTCCTGTGAAGATGGATTTTGTATAAAGTCACATTAGATCTTAGAGTAGTGGACACACATTTTTCTTTTAACAGAAACTATCACATTTTCCTATTTTTGTTGCACGACCATCCGTGTCTGGGAACGTGGAAAGGATATTCCAACTGCATGAGGTAAAAATTCGTTTCTCAAAAGCACCCCTCCGCTTTATGCACCTCGTGTATAAGAGGGTAAATATTCCATCTGACTACTGATTGTGACATTCGACTCTCAGGAGCCATATTGCCGGCACTCTCCTGTTTTTGAACCAAGATTGAGTTCAGTATTTGCCTGTAAATTAATAATTGTAGTTTATTCCTAAACTTAGATATTCACTCCGGGACTACTAATCTTCACTTGTACGAAACATCGCCGGAAATCCTAATTCCATCATCAATGAACATCCCACGCGATTCAGCATGTTCTAAAAAAACCTTGGACGAGGTGAAAACGTTTTATTTTCACAACAAGACCGTAACTGACCCTTTCAGTTGGACAAAGGTAGGTAAAGGTATTCACTTACGCAGTTTTTAATAGTAGTTTAGTACATGAGTCAAGATTTGTTTACTAGAGGAATTGCAAAAACTGCACAACTTTTGGCGAAGAAAGCCGACGTATACTACTACATACTTTCTTATAACGGAAGCAGACCAATGTCCTACCATGGTGAGTAGTAAGACTTGAACGCAAACCTCTGGTAGTTCACATTTCAGGTGGGGTTGGCCACTATGAAGACATATTGTACTTATTTTATGTCCGAAATAGATGGACTAACGTTAGAACTCCCTTAGATGACTTGATTCGTAAGCGACTGGTGACGATTTGGACCAATTTCGTTACAACCGGCAATCCGACGCCGTACTCGGATCCTCTACTTCAAAACGTTACTTGGCCGAAATTTGACGAGGAAGAGTCTTTTTTGGACATCAACAAAGATCTGACAATCGGCCAAGCACCCGAAAGGGCAGATCGAGATTTCTGGAAGGAACTTTTCAGAAAATGCGGCTCTGAACCTTACCATACGTATTAATGGAAATTCTGAGCTGTAAAAACACAAACCTTGTGTAAATGACCAAAGAAATATACGTCAGAAGAATTCCTCCAGCTTAATTAATTAGACGCATTCCTTTCTTGCAATAAATTCAGTGGACGTAATCCGACTAGGATTGTACGATAGGCAACATTTAGTGTGTAAGGTGTGCAAAAACTTTCAATTTTGTTCTTTGTCGGTACATGAAAATGCAAGCTAACGACTCATCACTATTGTATAACAATGGCAAGAATGCGTTTATTAAATGTAACTGTTCTTGAAGCATCTGCCGATTAAAAGGCTGGTGTGACTTGCGAACTGGTTAATGAAATCAAAAGTCGATATCTTCATTTTGCCGACGTTTAGCAATTCACGCCAGTCATTGTTTTCGAAGATTTATAAGAACAGTTTCATTAATCTTCCACGTACCAATGCTAGAATATTTAGCGATTACGTAACGCGATACAAGGTACTAATTAGCTATCTCGCAGCCTGAAAAAAAAGCGCTTTTGGCGCGGCAAACTCTAGTGACAATCTAAATTATTTAATTATTCACATAAACATCAAGCCACTTTTTATGGTCACTTAACCATGCGTGTCTAAGATTACTACCAAAGTTTGTAACGTTTTTTACATCTGTTATAGTTGCTCGCCCAACGACAAGAATAACTTATGATGATATGTTTTTTTAAATTTAAAATTATAACTTAAAAGATCATCGTAAATTAAATTAACAAAATCGCTAAATTCGTAAGCGAAGTACAGGTGAAGTAGCTGAAAAAATGGAGTAACTACAAAATAATTGACTGACAGTTCGCTATAATGACTTAATTCAACTATTAGAGTTTGAGGTGGTACACAAAATCGTGGTAAACCTATAATTAGATAAACAGCCGTTTATTATAGGCAAACTTTTTTCTATTCAAATTTAATAAATCGTATATTATGAAAATTGGGCAATGATAATTAGCGCCCATTGTACGTTGACGTCCATTAGATGATGGAAGCGTCAAAGACTGTGATCTTGGGGGTTTGAATAAATTTGAATGTATTATTTTTGAGGATAAAGGACCTGTCGCGATTCAGGTAAGTGCACTTCCTCTATTTCTCCAAAAGGGTTAATTTTTGTTAGAATTTATACTATTTTTCATTTTAAGGGTTTATAAATAATATGTAAAAGAATAACATTTTAACGTTTTTCTTTTAATGTAATTGATTCTTAATATGTAATTAACAACCCGAATATCCTCTAACAAGGATTTCCAACTCTGACCAAGAAATCAGGGCTTTTACTGAAACGGAAACTTGTTTAAATAAATCGTTTAGATCTAAAACTGGGATTATACAATACATTTGATGGCCGGAGAGTTATCGAAAAAAATTTAACATTATACAACAAAAACAGAAAGGATTGAAAGTAAAAGTCGCAAACAGCAATGGATGCAATTTATAATAAATTACAGCATTTTGACAAGGTTACCTCTTCAACAGCAGAATGCTTTTTATGAAAACCACATGGAACGCGTAGAAAACATTAATCCACTGAAGTTCCGAGACAGCTTTCATATGTAAATGATGAGGAAAACTATTAAAATTGAAGATGTAATGTATGAACAAATTACAGTTCAGGTGGCCAGTGAATTGGCAAAAAATTCCGAGATAAGGTAAAAGATTGATGGAAGGATTAAGTCAGGAAGAAAGAGAAGAATTTGATTTAAAATGCAAATTAGAAAATAAAAAATAATAAACTGTGTAGGTGAAATTTTTATTGAAATAAGCGAATAATTTGTAAGTGAATAATATAAAACGAATGGAGAAGAAATTTAGGGAAACTAAATAAAATTGAAGAAACTATGTACAAAGCACAGAGTTAAAAAAATAAATTAGAACAAAGAAGGGAATAATAAAAAATTAATTAAATTGTAAAAAAAACTGTATGCAGACCTAATGGAATATATGTATATAACAAGTTGAGATCATTTAATCCGTACAACACTTAGCCGCTTTATAGCACAACCAATCTATGGTTAAATAAAAATTTTAAAAAACTTATAGTTTTGAAATTTGGCTAAAACGTTATTTGCACCTTCCTTTTGAGCACATCCATAAACCCCATATGTGAAGTGGTGCGCAGCATGCCGCCATTATTAATTTTAGGTCCTTTTTTTTCGTTTTTCCTCAATCTCTCAAAAACTATCGAGATCTAAGAGAATACCGAACAAACCCACACCACCAACAAACGATTACAACTAAAAAATGAAATATTTCAACTTGGGGGGGCTAACTATACGCCCAAATTTTTGAATTTTGAATAATTCAATAACGATCAACCAACAAACTTGAAAGTGTAACTAACCAACAGCGACAAACAAACGATTGCAATTAAAATATTTTGAAAATTCAAAAAGTGGGGTGTTAACTATACGCCCAAATTTTGAAATTTTAATAATTAAATAACGGTCAACCAACAAACGTCAAAATGTATCTAACAAACACCAACAAACGAATGCAAAAAAAATATTCTGAAAATTCCAAAAGCGGGAGGCTAACTTGACACGGTATAAAAACGTTTTGCTTGCATTATCCATCTGGGGTGTTCAAACAGTTTACGCCTCATAGGGATTTCAATGCGAAGATCTTTATACTCAAATGTTTTCTCTTCTAATTAATTTACACCAAAATTGTCAATAGCTTGAGAAATTCTGCGCTCGCACATGTCCTCATTTATTATTTTTCAATTCGGAAAATCGGAAAATTTGAATAAATGTAAATTTCTATAGGGTGTCCAGGAAGTGGGATTTATATTTAAATGCTATAGATGCTTACTGTACAATTATACTCACTGCAATTGCTAAAGCTGCAGACAATCCAGTGTGGTCGCTGTTGTTGGAGAAGATCTTGATCTTGCAGTGCTTCTAATGACTCTAACTCCACCAACAATGACGATTGGTTTGGTTGGTATGAATCATTTAAAAGGTGGTTCAGTAATTGATTACTCTATGGAAAACCACAGTTCCGTATAAAAAGCATTTATTGTAGACTAAAACCCTACGTATATAATACGCATAAATGTCCGGTGGATGTCGCTGTATTCTTGTAGGAATATTATGCGTTTATTATTTCCCATTGACATACGACTTATATGCGTATATTAAAGTTTATAAAGTCATAGTGTACTTACACTATGATAAAACGAATGCTAAAAACGGTACGTATTATCAACGTACAAAGTGAACTCTATGGTTTTATATATATATGTTACCGGCAAACTGCGAAATCCGGAATTTTGCAAAATCCCTAGGCACTTTGCGAAATGACCAATGCAGCAGGCAAAGTGAGAAATGGAACTCGACTTCGCACCTCGCCTGCCTCTCTTTAGGGATTTCGCGAAATGCCTAAAAATTCAGGCAAAGTGAGAATTCTCTGTTATTTTCCACAGATTGCGCGTGCAGCTATGCCAAACGTAAAACCGTCGCGTTAGTACCTTCCCGCATTTGATATATTCTCCACAGTAAATCCAAAGCGTAACTCAACAGAAAACCCATAGAAGAAATGCAGTCTAAACGTGAGCGCAATATTTAGCGAGTACTTAAATTAAATCGCAATCGTCGCGTCGTTTACCATCCAATGGCAACGCTGTATGCGCAATCTGTGGGAAATGACGAAGCCTTCGCACTTTGCCTGCATGTTTAGGCATTTCGCGAAATCCCTAAAGAGAGACAGGCAAAGTGTGAACTGCAGCTCCGTTTCTTACTTTGCCTGTTGCATTCGTCATTTCGCGAAATGCCTAGGCATTTTGCAAAATTCCGGATTTCGCAGTTTGCCGGTAACATATATATGAATAAAAATCGTATTTTAAACATAGGTATAAAATCGGTCTACACAAAAACGTATGCCTTACTACCAATACCGAATTTGCCCTTTCAAAGTGCTTTAAGACCGTTTTTAAACGTAAAGTGTTTGCTGGATTCCCTCAAAGGGCAGCAAACAGTTCAAAAATTTCCAAAGAAAAGTTTAATTTTAAAATTTAATACAATACTCGTCAGTAAAATGATACCCATTGAATTTATAACTATCAGAAGCGCAGATCCCATATAACAGTTTGTGACCATATGCTAACTTTCCGCCGCTAGGAGCAGTTCGATCGTTTGAAAGTCCGTGGGCGATCGAAAGTGGAGCGTTACATTGACATTAGATGGCAGCATTACAAACCATTTATTTGACCATTCGAATATTTTCCTTTTTAATCGTTAGATGTCAGGAACTCGGGATGTTTTTTTTGTGTTATCATTGGAATGGTTTTATAAATGGATTGGAATGTTCTAAAAATAGATCCCCTAAGAAGCGTTGCGTAAATTTGTAATGTAATGTAATTAATAATACATTTAGACGAACGAAGCTTGCAGTCCTTGTCCTTGAAGGAATGCAACTTCATACATTCTATCATTGAATAATAAATCTGAATATTATTCAATGAATTGATTCTATTCACAGTCAGTACAATAGGCAGGTTCGACATTTTTTATTTTTACTGAAAGCGGGAGATTTTGTTATTAAAAAACGATTAAAAAAAATTTGAAGGCAAAATATTGTCCGCTGTAAGCATTTGAAAACCAACGGTCAGCGCAAAGAGAAAAAACGTACCAACCAACACATTTGCCGCCGCGTTGGCAGAATATACCTACGAATTCACGTGAACAGGAACCGATGTGTTAATCAAATTTCGCGAATAAGCTTTTTTTATAACCTTGCAGCATTGTGCACAAATAAATACAATAAATAAATCCGTCCCAGTTTACGTGAATTCGTATAGGTACCTACTATGAGCTGGGCGATAAATATAAGTCTATTCAGTCCGATAATTATCGATTAATCGTTAATTGATAACGAACGATAAAAATAGTATCGATAACTTTCGATAATAATCGATAAATCATAACGATAATTTTCGATAATAATCGATAATTGGATAACTGTTTATAATTATCGATAACTTTTTATAATTATCGATAACTTTTGAAAATAATCAATAATGATTGTTAGCTGCTGATAACAATCGAATATTATTGCCACTTGTCGAAATTTGTCTATATCTTATATGTATCGATTAATAGATAAGTAGCGGAAATTATCAAGAGAAAACTATCGATACTTTCTCATAAATCTTATCGATATATATTTTCAATCGATATAATTACATCATCCATACGTACATTCGCTAACATGTTTGTTTTTTTGGTATTGGTATTGCGAGAGATAATTTAAATAAAACAGGATCTTTTGATGCTGAAGTTTTCTGAAATCAAAGCTGATCAAGTGGACGATAATCCTCCAAAATTAGTACAGAAGTAGGTTGTGAATTCATGAATAATTGTGATCATGGCAACTCCACAATGCTCTTACTTGATCGCTTTTGTTTGAAGTAAACTGGTATACCTAAACATTGAAAATTTTATGTCGTTAAAAATTCTCTCGATAATTATCTATCTTCTTAGTTTAGTTGTGAGATTAATCGATAGATTATCGGTAATTATAGATTTATCGATCAATCCTTTAAAATTTTCGATAAATTATCCATTAGTCGCCCATTTTTTTAAAATTTATCGACTGAGTATCTACTAATCGATAATTATCGATAAGTTATTGATTAATCGATTAACCATTGAGAACAAATTTCAAACGTCAGAATTTAGAAGAAAAGAGGTAACGAGTTAACGATTTTTTTATTTGGTATCAAAATTGCCCGGAACATTCGATACCGCAAACCGGCAACTGCCAAACCGGCAATGCACGAACCGGCGCCGCACCAAGCCGGCGGCATGCCAAGCCGGCACTTGTCAAGCCGGCGCTTGTAAGGCCGGCGCTCGGTCATACCGGCGCGTGTAAAGCCGGCATATGGGCACTTCGTCGATGCGATCTGCAAATTATGTTTCATACACATTTGGAATGATAACATGGATGGCTATAATATGGACATGTTGATGTAATTCTCAAATTAACTTTAACTATGATTTTAAAAGTGCCCAAACAAGAGGAATCAGATGAACTAAGTACATATAACTTTTCTGTCGGCATTGACATTGATCGTAACTTTTAATATTTTAATAGGTAGATACTCTGCGTTGTATTAATCCAACCCACATAAATAGGAAAGCATTCGGCCTAACGAGCGCCAGCAAAGCATAACGCCGCGCCGGTTGAACGAGCGCCGGTTTGGTATAGCGCCGTCTAGTCGTCGCCGGTTTGGTCATTGCCGGTTAGGGAATCGCCGGTTAGCAGTGTACCGTAGCCAGCCTACTCCGACTTATAAACACGTAATTAATTAATGAGTAGGTATACTTTTGTGAAAAATATTGAATAACATAAAAACTGCGGGGTTTAAGCACTGGGCACTCCTCATAAACATTGAAGAAAACACAAAAGACAATCGAATAGCGAAATAAAATAGTGGTAGTTCCATTTGAAAAAGAATAGTTATAGCACTTTGAACAAATGGCATTGAAACAAGTAAAAATATGCAGGATGTTCAATTTAAAAAGTATCGTAAAAATGGAACACCCTGTACCTACATTCAAAAATAATTTCTGTAGATCCGCAGCCACCAATATTTTTTACCAGATATCAGCTATGCAGGAAAAACCGATGACTGTTACAGGACCCTGTATATAGCCAAAAACTATAATATTGAATCAAAAAAATGTTGTGGCCCTTTAAAAACTGAGAAATTTTGTAAATTGTAATTTTTGGCTCTTCCGTTTCAATAGGTTGCCGACTCCTGTTCTAGGTAGTTTAACCGACACACACAAAAATTAAGAATAGATAGGTAGGTACATTTAATTTCTGTTACATTACAGTGATCAAGGATGCCTACGTATTTTTTGCTTTCCTGTTCAAGTGTAATTCAATCTTCCTTAAGGAATGTTAAGTAGGTCAAGATTCATGAAAGGAAGAATGTTTATCTTGCGTCATTCAACATCCTGTGTGCCACATAAATGCCTTATAAATACGTTTCTTGAGTATCTAGAATTCTGTATGCAACAATTACAAATCGAGATAGTGGGTTCATTACAGGTTCCTGTATAATAATTAACAAAGGTAAAAAATTGACATTATTATTCATCTTTCTCGATGGTAGAGACATCTACGTCTTGTAATTTAAACTATTGAAAACAGTCACATATCCTGCCATTTAACCTGCGCTTCTGATAGTTATAAATTCAATGATGATACTACTTGACTCGGAAATTAAAGTACTCGACCCCTGACTCGACCCCAAAGGGCCTCGTACATTTAATATTTCCTTGCCAGTAAGGTGTTATTTTCCTAGCTTTTATGTAAATATCTATTAAAATCAGTAGTTGTGCAGTTTCTTGGGCAAGTAAACGTCAGGTAACAGTTACTTTATCCAGTATAGAGGTCGGATACATTGCTTTATCAAATACAATACAAGAGGCTCTTTCGTTTAAACAATTTGCAAAACTTATTGTATATGCAAGCTAGGACCATCGCTAGGTGGCATTACCTAACTTAATTCTTTAAAATTTTAAATTTTTGTAATGCACTACATATTTGTGAGAACTTAGCTTTACAAGTTTTACCACAGTATACTATTATGGTTCTACTAATCTATTTCGTTTACTGTTCGGGAAAATAATAATTATTATAAATTTAACATGTACCTAAGGTGCCTATACATACATACTAAATGCTGTATCTGTATTATATATCTTCAGAATACAATCATTGAATTGACATTCATTCCATTTTTTAGGCACTTATATGTAGGCACCTAGATATGTAAGTACATGTTAAATTTATAAAAATTATTAATTTCCCGAAAAGTAAACGAGGTAGGTTGGTGGCACTTCTAAATAAAGTTATCACAAATGTGTTGCAAATTTCAAAAATTTAATGAAAAGTAGGCTATTACATTTAAAAGAATTATGTTAGGTAGCGCCACCTGGAGGTGGCGCATTTAATTTAAGAACTTTCGTTCTCGAGGTATGGCGCTGTCCCATTTCTTGCTGAACACCCTGTATATGTGAGAAAATTAATATGCGTGCACTGAGTCAACTTTTTATTTGCACCTACAGTACACCTAGTGTGACCACTTTGTCCGTCCGTCCGTTCGCCCATTAAAAATAGTGTTTTATTCAATGGCTAAACTTAGTCCACTCATGGTAAGTTTGAAGATCGTTTAGAACCGAGAAAGGCGCACTAGCTTATGTGGAAATTTTCCGAAAGCATTAGTTTCCCTTAATAATAGCATTGTATTTTTCGTTTATAAATACAATGATAATAGTATGAAGGACAATCTGTATTATAAGTCCATTTAATTCAATTTGGGCAATTGGTAATATAACGCATATTTCAATTGTTCCCGAAATTTCTAATTGTTGAATCTGTGTTACTTCTTTTTAAGAATTTTCTAGATAATGACACACTATTTTGGTGTTAGTCACAAATTCCATCCAAATTCAAAAGAATACGGATTCTGTAGTTTTTTTTAGGTTGTTTGGGAATTCAAACGATTGCATTAATAACCAGTGAATTACAAATTTCAACACCTATACTAATAAAAGTGGAATGGTTTTACTTGTTCCGTTCTAATGATATCTTTCAGATGAGAAAGTGATATTTGAGAGTTGTACATCTGAAATTAGAACCGTATAATGATCTAGGACCTATCCAAGACTTTTCATTAACTAACACTGTCAAATATCGAACGAAATAGTAGTAAAATTACTCTGTTTAACCCGCTCCTATAAATAATCATTAGATCGATGTTCCCTACAGATATCCAGCAAGATAATATGCAATTACTTTCATTAGGAAGGAATTTGGAAAACTGCAAGATAGAAATTATGTTGATTACCACCAAAGGCTTTGTAGTGGGCTGAGTTACAAACGTCTATACACTACAAACCACTTTCGTTTATAAGATAATTGATAAGTATGTACATTTCAAGCTACCTATATAATTTCATATAACTAGCTATAATAGTTTGTAACTTCCGAAGAACTGATCTCTTTTCAATGCAATCTTCTCGTCGTATCACAAAAAGGCCACACTGCATAACAGTAATAAATGACCACTACCGTACTGCTGATGACGTTATCGTATTCCAAACTGAAGATAATTATTGTAGATTTCGTATCAGCAAAACCCAGCGCGGTAGGTTGCGGAACGATCGAAACTTATTTATTATTTTTACAGGTACATAGATCAAATCTAAATCTTAGGGAATATAATTAAGACATAAATTAATTGGAGTAAAGACCCTTTCGTCTCGAACACACCCTACTATATCAATCCAAATAGGTGATACCTATAATTAACTTTAAGATATTAAAAACTTTGATTTTGAGATAAGGAAATATTGGCCTTTGCAGCGATTTTCCTACAAGGAGAAATGTACGCCTTATGAAATACGCAATTGCAATTCACATTTTATATTACACATACCTACCCAAAAGGCAAAATTGTTTGTTCCCGACACAATCTCTGGTTTAAATTAACTTAGATTTCGTGAAAAAGCTTAGTATTAACTGATGATTATTTCTTTAATTTCAATGGCATATCATTCTATAAATTGTTAACTTATTTACAGTTAAATAAAATAGGTGTTAATGCGGTCTTTCAGAGGGCGCTCGTAGAAAATTTTTCTCCAGTTTACGTTTACCAACAGGTGGAAGTGTGAGGAGGACTTTTTTCTCTTTTCGAGATGTAACATGTTAGTATCCTAATTAAAAAAAAACTTATCACATCCTCGATCACATCAATAACATAATCTAGGTATCCTATATCAAAATAAAACAAATGAACGTGTACGTTTCTTATTAAACCATGAAAACAAAATGAAATTAGCAATAAAATGCTAAATCAAGACACTACTTCCTACATATACAGATTAACCTCGTTTAAAAATAACTGATATAAGGAAAGGGCCCTTTATTTGCAAGTCCTGGAGAAAGAGATTTTTTTATAATGGATGTGGTTAATTAAAATTTGTGTAGTTAATCCTTTGAACTTTTCGGAAGTTGATCGATAATACTGGGTCTCCCAAACCTTTAATTTAGGTTAACATGGGGATTTTCCCTTTTAGCAGTTGCCGGAAGTGTACGAGGAGAGATTATAAAATTCTATGTTTAGATTTTGATTTGCTTGAGCTACAGTTAGGCAGGTGTTTTGCGGTCATAGTTTAGGTGGTACCCATGGCACGTGTGCAGTTGTACGTCCCCTAAGTTTGGTTGCGGGGATTTGTTAAGTATCTATGGGAGTATTAAAAAAATTTGGTCACAGTCTAAATCATGGTCGTTTGGTTGCCATATTTAAAAATGGCTCCCACGTGGCTAGATTTTTTGTTTAAGTATATATCCTCAGACAATAGTTCAATTTTATTTTTTTAAAGAAAGTTTTAATGATGTTTTTGAAGGCAAACAAGTTTTATAATTAGAAATTATTTGGTAAGCTTATTGATTTTGTTGTAATTACAATATTGTTGTGATTAATTACCCACCTTCTTGGTGGGAATCCATGGTGGTAAAGCTCAAAACGGGGTCAGAAAGTAGACAGTTGAATAGGAATTTAACACACTAAACCTTCCCCATACTTCTTTATTAAAAAATTGTGAATAAAATCACATAGAGACTATAGTTTCGACCTAAGTCATTTTCAAGCTGTAGGAAAATTGTAACTAATAACGAGTAACAATCTTGAAATATACATACCTTAAAATTTAAAACATCAACAACAGAAAATAGGAAATTGAAAGTACAGAAGTTACATTTTATCAGTATGCTGGAAAGAACATGTGTTAACCACTAGTTGAACATAATTAATACTTACAGGAAAAAATTTTTCCAATATAAAACAGTTGGTGTTAGGACATAGAAAAGTGGAACAAAATTAACATAGTCATGATATATCGACGATTAATTAATTAATTCATGCCATTAGAAAATGGACGCAGCCATCTTGTACAAATATAGTCAACGACTTAACTCGAAAGGTAACGAAAGGGAAAGGTTAAAGAAGGAAATAAAAAGCGGGAAATTTAAAAACAACAAGGTTAAACAGGGCCGGATTAGGTAACGGGACGAAGTGAGAAGAAAGGTGAAAGAATGCAACATAGCTTGCATTAGGCTATTGTTATTTAATTATACTAAAAATTTTTGGGCCAAACTACCCTGTGCCTGCTGATGGCAGAAGTCGGGACTCGCGGAAAGATTAGTGTGCCCTCAAGTTAAAAACCCCCAATCTGCTGAAGGCAGAAAAAGGGAAAGGGGGGGGGGAACACCACGTTGACAAGCGTAAAGGGGTAGAGGTTAATTAGTCAAGAATAACAAATGCTTGTTTAAATTTAAAATTTCGTTCAAGGAGTGTTGAGGATTCTCTCTGTAGTGATGGTAAATTTCTTTCATTTCTAGGAAGTCTAGCTTGAGGCTTTTATTACAAACATGAAGAATTTCAAAATCCTCCTTCGAAAACGAATGACCAGAACTCAGGATGTGGTGGGCAAAGGAGCTCGTCTTTTCCGTTCCCTCAACATCTCCATATCCTTCTCAGTCAAGAGTAATCTCAAGTCTACTTTGGTGAAAACTAAAGATCCTATACCTCCCTTATCTAAATCAGGGGTTTATAAATTGGTTTGTCGAGATTGCCCAGCTGGTTATATTGGTCAAACTGGTCGCTCATTCAAAACCCGGTTTTCCGAACACATTTCCGCTATCAAAAACAATAACCTCAAATTCACCCTAACCAAGGTTCTTCCTTTGCCCACCACATCCTGAGTTCTGGTCATTCGTTTTCGAAGGAGGATTTTGAAATTCTTCATGTTTGTAATAAAAGCCTCAAGCTAGACTTCCTAGAAATGAAAGAAATTTACCATCACTACAGAGAGAATCCTCAACACTCCTTGAACGAAATTTTAAATTTAAACAAGCATTTGTTATTCTTGACTAATTAACCTCTACCCCTTTACGCTTGTCAACGTGGTGTTCCCCCCCCCCTTTCCCTTTTTCTGCCTTCAGCAGATTGGGGGTTTTTAACTTGAGGGCACACTAATCTTTCCGCGAGTCCCGACTTCTGCCATCAGCAGGCACAGGGTAGTTTGGCCCAAAAAATTTTAGTATAATTAAATAACAATAGCCTAATGCAAGCTATGTTGCATTCTTTCACCTTTCTTCTCACTTCGTCCCGTTACCTAATCCGGCCCTGTTTAACCTTGTTGTTTTTTAAATTTCCCGCTTTTTATTTCCTTCTTTAACCTTTCCCCTTTCGTTACCTTTCGAGTTAAGTCGTTGACTATATTTGTACAAGATGGCTGCGTCCATTTTCTAATGGCATGAATTAATTAATTAATCGTCGATATATCATGACTATGTTAATTTTGTTCCACTTTTCTATGTCCTAACACCAACTGTTTTATATTGGAAAAATTTTTTTCCTGTAAGTATTAATTATGTTCAACTAGTGGTTAACACATGTTCTTTCCAGCATACTGATAAAAATGTAACTTCTGTACTTTCAATTTCCTATTTTCTGTTGTTGATGTTTTAAATTTTAAGGTATGTATATTTCAAGATTGTTACTCGTTATTAGTTACAATTTTCCTACAGCTTGAAAATGACTTAGGTCGAAACTATAGTCGCTATGTGATTTTATTCACAATTTTTTAATAAAGAAGTATGGGGAAGGTTTAGTGTGTTAAATTCCTATTCAACTGTCTATTAATTACCCAGTAATCTAATTTGTGGCTCTAAGGTGGCGTTCTTCAATTGATAAGATGGCTGGTGGACTTCCCCAAATAAATCTTCCTTGCGCATTATTGAGAAAATCCTAAATTCGGAGGTTTCTACTCTGTGATAATCGATGTAGAAAGCACAATCCGGTAGATAATAATGAAGATAAAAGTAAGTCAGAAGTAAGAAGCCTAAAAATAATTATTCAAAGTCAAAAGGTAAATGCGTATTTCTTAACATACCGAAAAACGGCCTTAGAACTTGTAAAATACATCTGCAAATGCGCCATCGAGATGTCGAAAGCAAAATAACAAGAGAAAACCTCACTAAACTTATACAGCATCAATACCAATCCCAAAAAGGCGGACAAAAATTGTCGAGTAACTGTAATGGCGTGTCTTCTTCTGCAAGTAATGATCGAATCTGGTCTTTGTAAATAGAAGTGCGTGCGCCGAAAGAAATTAAAGAAAACTCTGCACGATCTCCGTCGGAAAAACCAAGAACTATGTGAAAGAAACATATACTTAGATAATAACAAAAAATAACACAATAAAAAAAATTCGAAATTTTTACTAGAAGTAGGGAGGTTCAACCCATGTCTTATGTAAAGCCCATTCCACTGTTATTTAAGCTCTCTAAAATTCAATTAAACATTTCTTCTAATAGGATGATTTGGTTCACTTAAAAGGATACGTTAAAAGGATCTCTCTAGATAATACTGTCTGGAAGTGTGATTATTAATATTGTTTAATGTAAAATGAGGTCTAGTGTAAACAAAACAAAAATGCTAGAAAAAATGAATACTAGTGCGAAATATTTCTGTGGCCACTCGATTAACGTTTTTTAAAGTAAATCATGAATTTGAAATAAATATGAAACCATTACATACACAATGTGAATTATCTTATATAAACATACAATGTACGACACCTGCACAGGTAGAGTAGGGAAGACTATACTAATAACAATGATCGATTTTTATACAGTTGATATGGGTGCAAAATGTTCCTAAACAAAACTAAGTAAGTAACACGATAATAGGACTGTGCAATTAAATATAAAGAATTGCAGTAGATTTTAGAGAGTTCGCCCGTTATCGAAATGTTAATGTGGCAATATATAAACAATTATTGGTCATTTACGTGTTTTTTTTTCATAAGAAATGATCCGTAAACGTCAGTTGCAAAATAAAATTTGTATTTTAAGTATGCTAGTCAACATATTATTATATTTGATTGCCTTTCCGTATTCTGGAGAATGCAGTGACCAAAAACTCATAGATGATTATGTGAAACGTATTGCAGAGCTTAAAGCTAAAGCGTACACCAAGGCATTACCGAAAAATGCGTATGAACATGCCCCTAAATCAGGGGCCGTTGTAGGTCTGAAGAATAAACTTTTAGTGTAACGTATTACATTGCATTTATAGACTATGGAACGTTTGACCACATCATCGTGGGCGCGGGAGCAGCTGGGTGTGTAATAGCGAACCGGCTTACCGAAGATAGCTCACGTCGTGCACTTCTCCTCGAGGCTGGTGAACATGGTACGGATTTGACAGATATACCAGCAATGAGGAATTATCTAACCGATTCCAACTACAACTGGGGCTACATGTCTGTTCCGCAAACTACAGCGTGTTTAGGTAGAGTACCTCGAGTATTATGTGTACTTACATATCTAATGTTGTTCAGGCCTTAAGGAACAACGTTGCAGCCTACATCGGGGTAAAGGGATTGGCGGCAGCACCATCATCAATGGTTTGTTTTACGTCAGAGGGAATGATAGGGATTATAACAACTGGTACAGTCAAGGAAACGTCGGATGGTCCTACAAGGACGTGTTGCCTTATTTTAAAAAGTCAGAGAACTACTTGGAAGGTGATCCCAGGTACCACGGTAAAGAAGGATACTTAAACGTGGAAACCTGGGAAGAAATAAGCGTGCAGACCCAAGCGTTCTATGATGCACATAAGTTGTTAGGAATGAAGGAGTTAGATTTCAACGGGGAAAGCCAATTAGGTTATGGGAAACCGGAGTTCAATATTAAACACGGAAAACGACAAAGTACAGGGAACGCATTCATATTACCTATTTTGAGCAGATCAAACCTTGAGCTACTGACGAATAGTTACGTAATCAAAGTCCTTATTGATAAGCAGAAGAGAGCCTATGGAGTCCTATTCACTAGAAATGGAAAACTTTACAAAGCCGTATCTCGTAGTGACATTATTCTTTCAGCGGGTGCGTTTGGTTCCCCTCATTTGCTAATGCTGTCCGGAATTGGCCCAAGATCTCATTTGGAAGAGACTGGCATATCTGTTGTCGAAGATTTGCCAGTTGGCGAACTTCTTCTTGATCACACAGGATTATACTATTTAGATTTCGCTACTAATTACACCGAAACCGAGCGCCCCTTAGATGACCTTGTGCGGAGGTACATCGCAGGAGGTGGTCCACTGGCCAATGCTTTTTCAATGGATGGTATTTCCTTTTTACAAACAAAGCGATCGAAGAACACAAAGTACCCCGATGTAGAGATTCTAATGATCCCTTCCATTAACAGTGACGAATCCACTGCTAAATTCTGGAATATCGAGGAGAACGTGTTAGAAGATGTATTAAAAGATAATGATCCGAGGCGTAGCTTTACGATAGTCGGTTTTCTCATGCATCCCAAGTCGAAAGGATTTATGCGCTTAAATTCCAGCAATCCCTTTGATTATCCTGTTATCAATCCAATGCTGCTTTCCGATCCCGATGGGGTTGACATTGAGACCATGTATCAAATGATTGAGTTAGTGTTGGAAATGGTAAAATCGGAACCATTTAAGAAACTTGACACAAAACTAAGACATGCGCCACTGTCGGCATGCAAAGACCATAAATACAAGTCACGAAATTATTGGTACTGTTTTCTGAGGCATCTTGCTCTACCTTTATTCCATACGGTTGGGACTTGCAAAATGGGCATCCATCCAAGTAAGGGAGCTGTCGTGAATCCGGAGCTCAAGGTGTTCGGCGTTGACAATTTGCGAGTTGCCGATGCAAGTATTATGCCATCAACCACGTCGGGTCATACTAGTGCACCTACTATGATGATTGGGGAGAAAGTGTCAGACATAATACGTTGCACCTAGTCTTGTAGAATAAATTGATTTTTAGCGTCCTTAGCAATGTAATTTTTTTTAAATTTACAGTCATTCATAACTAAGAACATCATGAATTTAACATTCTTTGCATCGTTTTACGTAGACGCGATAGACATAATCATTTTAAATTATGATGTCTTTTTAACAAATTAAGTTAATAACAAAAAATAATGAAATCTAATTGCTTAAGAAATGGGATTTAGTATACCCAAAACCAGAAAATGCGTTTTATTCGTTTGATGAATTTTCAGCAGCATCAAAAGGACGCATTGCATAGACTATTAGATTTAATCTGTGATAATGTTTATATACACTGTGTAGTTACTTTTATATGTATTTTTTACTTCTAATGTTGACCAATGTAAGTGCATGGCACATAAACAGGGCTAAATATATTATTATTATGGTCGGTGTATCTTGTGAGAACTCAGGTCTAGCCTGGTTAACTAATCGCACGGATTAAAATCAAGTAACGATTAGTGTCTGTGTCTGTGGCTGGTGAAGTTATGTAGGGTCCTAAAAAAAATTATTATTATTATTATTAACCTCTTTTTTAATTTAAGAATTTTAAAAGTTTTATCCACCAGCTTCTCCACCAAGATAGGCTGAGCAGACCACCAAGCGCCTGCTCCGTCGTATGCCATCTTTCAGCTGAAGTTTTATAAGACGAGATCCCTACAACAGAAATCAGCCATTAGACTCGATTCGTATATCGATATAAGTCTTAGGATTCTGTTGGCTGTCCCTCTTATAGTAAAGAGACAGTAACGAATCACTTTACGATCATTCAAGTGCCTCTGTGAGCGTCTCGCCACCCGGGAACGAGCCTGGATCCAATTTTTTTACTAAAATTGGGACGATAAGGGCAATTCAGATAAAATGATTTACAAAGACTCCTGCTTAATGCGTATGAGGGGCGCTACCCCATAATAAATAAAGGGTTAACGAGGAACGTTCCCTGGTGGATTGAGGAACTAGAAGAAACATCGGACTAATGTCAGAAGCATATTCAACAAATCCAAACGATAGAGCACAAAGGAACATGCGAAGAGTAGAGAAGTGCCCTAGTCGAGTACAATTCCGCCATATGAAGGTCCAAAAGAATGACTTTTAAATTCTGTGAAAGAATCGATTCGATAACAACAGCATCGCCCCTGCAAAAGCTTCTACAAAAAGACCACTCCAATGTCATTGGGATTTGGGAATCTTAAGAAACCTCATGGGAAATACAGAGTGGGCGCCTCATCATGAGCACTCACTTTCCAAGCTCACAAGAAGTAAAGCCTTCTTTTTAACAAATAGAGGCAGAAGGTCAGGTAAGACCTCAAAAATCTTCACACTGGGAGCGTAGAATGGGCCCTAATGACCTTTAAACTCTTTAAGGCGCCTGGTGGAGACGATATCCTTTAGGACTCTTCCAAGAATTTTTTGGGTACATACCGCAAACTATAATTATGTAAGGTCTACAGAACCAGCTTCTGCTTCGCTTACATACCCAGAACGTGGCAGGAGGTGCATGTTGTGTTCATACCAAAAGAGTTAGGACGCTCAGTTTGACTCATCAACCTTAGCCGTCAGTATTGAAGGGAAAAGTCTTAGAGCAATCAGCTAAACATCCCTTCCGCGTTGGAAACAGAGGCCTCCCCTCCACAACAATACGCTGGATAAAGTCCATGTTGAGGGTCAGGAAGATAACGGCAAGGATAGGCAAGGAGTTATTACGGCATAGTGTTGACCAAAAGAGGATGCCCTCAAGGGGGGAAACTATCGCCCTTACTATGATGACTTGTGGTTGATGACCTACTAATAGCATTGCACCGAACCAGAAGTGGCCGAGTACCTATCGGACAGTGAACAGTGAAACAGAAATAGGAGCCAGCGGCCCAAACTGCTGAATCTCGGAATCATTGGGACAAAAAGCCACCGTCCTTCAAGCGGAAATCACCGCCATAAATCTTTGTGGCCTCATAAATCTAGAAATGGGTAAGAAGGGAGCAAACATCGATTAAGCTGCACTGAAGGCGTTAGTAGCCCGTACCTGTGACTGCAAACCCTTCTGGGAGTTCATCGCTGACTAAATAAATTGGCAACCGGCAACCGTATCACGCTAGGTGGGTACCAGGGCGTTTGGACGTTACGGTCGAAGTTTCCCAGTTTTTTTTTAGTTTTTATTAATTTTAGTTTCTGTATACTTACTCCAATATCAAAAGAATTATGTAAGTTTTGAAAGCACTACAGAATGCTACTGCTATTTTTGCACGAGTAGGTATATATAGGATTGAGGCTTTAGAATAAGAAAAAGGTAAGATTTCAAGTTAAGGGTTTAGAAAATGTTTGTATTTCGCCTTTGAAAAAGGAAATTAGCGAAAGAACGGTAACTTATGATTATTGTAAATAAACCGTGTAGCACGAAACAGATAAGTGCATGTGCGGTCAGTTACGAGATAAGCAATTTCAAATAACGAGATTTTGGTGATGATTCATTGCTCAAATGTTGCATTTGTGTTGACCGCTGACGCTTTAAGTGCAGTTTTAATCCAAATGTTTGCGAAGTGCGTGTGTAAAGTGTGCAGGAATGTGTATTTTAAATAAATCGGGAATCCAGGGAACCTGAGGGTAAAATTGTGACATATCAGTGCCCAATTTAAACTTACATTACCAAATCGCCCGATGGGAGCTGTATCTTCGATATACTATAAGTATTTTGGGGAAGATCATAGAAAACCAGGTATTTTCCGATTTATTTTACGTTTATGGCATGTGTTTTTCATTAACTTTTTGAGAGGTTTTCAAACTTTTGTGCTTTAAAATTATTTTTAAACTGTACTTTCTTAAAGTAGATGATGATAATGTTACTTTACATGGAAACCCTTACTTTTTATTGCATTTTTGAATTTTGCGTGAAGTATGGCTTCATGATCTACAATTTATGATTTTAAAGTAGGTATTTTCACTTTCCTAAAGAACCATCCATAAAAATCGTATAACTAATTTTTTCATGAAATGACACTTATTTGGTATTGCATTGCATTTAATTTGAATTTAAAACATTTGTAGGGGCGTTAAATAAATTTGTTAAGACCTGGAAGGCGGATTTAACCCCTTTACACGTCTAAAATGAATTCGAAATTGGAAAACTTTTTGTGTGTGCGTTACATGAACCATTTTTTTTTACCTTAAAAGAGTATTTCACCCTAGGATTCTAAGAATTAGAATTTGAGACATTTTTTGTATAGGCCTTGCGTTAATAATCTTTTGAGACTTCAAGAGAGGTTTTCACCTCGGTTTTCACCACATTTTCTGGAAAATACCTGCAGAATTCAAAGCTTTTTTTGTGCTGATATTACGTAAATGTTTTTTGTACCTCAGGTCGGGATTCACATTTGTGACATAAGAATTTGAAACCTTATTTGTGCGGGTGAATTTATAGACCTCAAGGCCGGACTTTACCTCTTACTCTCAAAAGATTACAAACTTGAATATCTAGACGCTAAATGAACTCATTTAGATTTCAGTGGCGGATACACCCCTTGCTTTTAATGTTCTCTATTGATTTTGGGGACAGAGGCACGCAATCAAACTTTTTTTCCTTTCCTTTTTACTGAATGAATTGAATATTTGTGTACCAAAACCTTGATAGAAATGGATCGTGTACCAAGAATATCTTCGCCGGTCGTCCCTCGCACATTTTAAGGTGTAAAACCCAAAAATTAAATTATATCCAAAGAGCAAAATACTTCTACTGTAACTGAAAGTGCCAAAATATTTTAGTCTAACCAAAAATGTGAAATCGCATATGAATTAAAAAAAAACGAAAATAGTTCTAGTGAATTACCCTGTATATAACACGTTATGAAAAAGTTCAAAATACACATTTTCAAAGTGGGAATGTACTTAATTTCCCAGTTTGTAGTGGGAAACGTATACTTATGCCTTTTTATATTTCGACAATCTCCTATCAATTTTAATTTTCTTTGAAATGAAACTATGAAATACGTTTCCAGGGACTTCGAAGAAGGGTTCAGCGTTAGATCCCCACGTGCAATTTTTATTTTCTCACGTACAAAATACGCACAGAATTTGATAAATAAGCAGGTATCAATCAGGTATAAAATTGAATTGAAAGTATTAGGGGTGTTAATTGCTACGGAAGTTTTGAACTCTAAAACTAAAAGGAAGAAAATGTATGTATGCGCGTAAAAATAATGGCACGAGTTACATTTAGATACCAACGAGTTCCAAAATTACGATTCCAACATGGGTAATTTAGCCCCTCATTCCATTTAAAAACTTGCAAAGATTGCAATTTCAAGGTGGGCGTTGTAGGAAGGAGGTTGAAGGTCAAAATATACTTGTACTTTATAAGGGTTTGAAACCCGTAGCAGAGGATTAGAGATGAAAGAATTGTTTTTACTTAAAAATGGGCTTCCTAGACATAAAAATCGTCCGGTTCTTTGATAACATTCCGACAATTAATTTTCTTTGAAATGAAAGAGGCAGAATTCTATGTAAGGCGTTTCCAGGGTTCAGAGTTTGATCAATACCTGCAATTCTTATTTTGTCACAAAGAAAATGGGCACAGAATTTGAGAATGGGTGCATAAATTAGTAGAAATCTGATATACAAATAGGAGATAGATTCTTACCCCGATAAGTATTAGGGGTGTTAGGTAGAAACCCTCTACAGAAGTTTTGGACTTCTCCAAAACTAAAAGTGCAGAAAATGTGTGTATGGGCTTACAAATCGTCACGAGTTACATTTCGGAAAATTTTGATTTTGTCCGAAATCTCTGAAATTTAATTAAAAGAAAAGTAGTAACGGTAGTCAGCGGTAAACTATATGTGCTGTCGGCGGAACGGACGGACGGACCCATGCGCTACCAAAGGTTACGGCCTTGCCTCTGGTCAAGGTGAGCGGTAGCAGCGTTTTGCGCGGCGGTTTCGGAAGCCTCAAGTGAGCTTATTCAGAGTAAACGGCAACTCCAAGAATTTTACGAATTCGGCACATGGCGGCGGTTACTTTTGAAAAACCAAAACAAAATTGCGACAAACTCTCTAGCGGGAATAAAAGCAACAAAACACAAATTAGTTAGTGGTGTCTACGAGAAAGGAAATGCAGGACAGGGAAACAATATCCCCCCTTATAATTAATGGAACAGAAAGGAGCAATCAAACAGAGCGGTAGAAATTACTATGTAACGAAAAGCAAAAGCTGTAGATACGGCGCGGTATGAATGCAATAAAATTTACGGAAAAGTTGCAAGAATTATCTTTGCATAAAAATAGACTGCCCCTGATATAAAAATCGCCGTTATTTGTTGAAAAAAATTAAGGTTTTGCTTTACCAACTGATCCAAAAAGAGGACACAGCAGCTCAAAATATAGTTTTAGTACAGGCTTTTCCAGATTAGTGAAAATTGAAGAATATACCTATTTAGCAATTTTGCAGAGGACTCGGCAGGATATGCCTTGATTAATTGCAATACTTTCAATTTTGATCATAGCATAGTTTAATCTGTTTCTATTTATCGTTATTTTTATTATTTTCTAAGGACTACATACAGAGAAGATTTGCCTTAATCTGCATTTTCACGCGAAACTATAAAAACACACTCCTTAATTATAGATTATTTGTTAATAATCACCATATGCATAACAAAATAAAAATAATGAAAGATGAGCTGCAAAACGTAAACAATTCTCTGTACATTACCCCGAATTATTAATGCCATGATAATGAGATAAATCTCGTTTCGGAAATAGCAACCGATACCGCTGTTTTTCAAAGTTCGCATGCTATCGAGACGTTTGGTGATAAGGTGATCTGTAAACAATGTTCAACATATAGTTCTCTTCCTTTTCGCCGGCAACACTGTCATTTACTTTTCTAAGCATGTTAATCAACTTATTACTATGCGCGGCAGCGTTTGCGTATATTGGAGAATGTAGTGAACAAAATCTTGTAGACCATTATGTAAAGATCATCACAGAACTTAAAGCAAAAGCGTACACCAAGCCATTGCCAGAAAATGCAGATCAACACGCCCCTGAAGCAGAAGAACGTATAGGTATGGAACCCAATGTCTTAATAGTAGGTGTATATTGCATGATGTTTAGATTATGGTACGTTTGACCACATTATCGTGGGAGCGGGGGCCGCTGGGTCTATAATAGCGAATCGCCTTTCGGAAAACAGCTCGCGACGTGTACTTGTGCTGGAAGCCGGTGAATATGGTACAGATTTGACAGATATCCCAGAAATTCGTACCTATTTAACTGATTCAAACTACAACTGGGGTTACCTGTCTGTTCCACAAACTACTGCGTGCTTAGGTAGAGTATCACAATCTCGAAGGTTACCTACATTTCTAATTTCGTCCAGGTTATAAAGATCAGCGATGTATTCTATACAGGGGCAAAGGAATTGGTGGCAGTACCATAATCAACGGTTTAAATTACATTAGAGGAAATGATAGGGATTATGATAATTGGTACAAACAAGGAAATGCTGGATGGTCCTACAAGGATGTGTTGCCTTACTTTAAGAAGTCAGAAAATTATTTGGAGGGGGATCCCGAGTATCACGGCAAGGGCGGATACTTGAATGTGGAAACCTGGAAAGAAATAAACGTGCAGACCCAAGCATTCTTTGATGCGCACAAGCTGTTAGGAATGAAGGAGGTGGATTTCAACGGAGAGAGCCAATTAGGTTATGGGAAACCGCAGTTCAATATTAAAAACGGAAAACGACAAAGTACAGGCAACGCATTCATATTACCTATTTTGAGCAGGCCAAACCTTGAAGTACTGACAAACAGTTACGTAACCAAGATCCTTATTGATAAGCACAAGAGAGCCTCTGGCGTAGTGTTTACTCGAAATGGAAAATACTGGGAAGCAAGGTCGCGGAGTGATATCATTCTTTCAGCGGGTGCATTCGGTTCGCCTCATTTACTAATGCTGTCCGGAATAGGCCCAAGGTCTCACCTAGAAAATGTCGGAATACCTGTTGTCCAAGACTTGCCAGTAGGTGAGCACCTTTTTGATCACACAGGCTTTTACTATTTGGACTTCACTACTAATTACACTGAAACTGAGCGCCCTCTAGACGATCTTGTGCAAAACTACATCGCAGGAGGTGGTCCACTGGCTAATGCGTTTGCAATGCAGGGCATTTCCTTTTTACAGACAAATCGATCAAAGAACACAGACTATCCAGATGTAGAGATTATGATAATCCCTTCCATTAATAGTAACGAATTCACCGCGAAGTTCTGGAATATCAACGATGACGTGTTAAATGATGTGTCAAAAGATAACGATCCCAGGCGCAGCTTTACGATCGTCGGCAACATCATGCATCCCAAGTCAGAAGGCTTCGTTCGCCTAAATTCCAGCAATCCTTTCGATTATCCCGTTATCAACCCCATGCAGCTCTCAGATCCCGATGGGGTAGACATTGAAACCATGTATGAAATGCTTGAGTTAGTGTTGGAAATGATAAATACGGAACCATTCAAAAGACTCGACACGAAACTGAAATATGCACCATTGTCAGCGTGTAAGGATCATGAGTACAAGTCGCGAGATTATTGGTACTGCTTTTTGAGACAACTCGCCGTTCCATTTTTCCATTCGACTGGAACGTGCAAAATGGGCACCCATCCCAGTAAGGGAGCCGTCGTGAACCCGGAGCTCAAAGTGTTCGGCGTTGACAATTTGCGAGTTGCCGATGCAAGTATTATGCCATCAACTGTATCAGGTCATACTAGTGCACCTACTATGATGATTGGAGAGAAGGCGGCAGACCTAATACGGGGCATGATCACGAAATAAAGTTTTCTCAATTGATTTACTATGTATATTTACACCATTAAATAATTCGATCATAGTCCACACTAAAGGTATATTTCTGGGGTACTTGCAACACCAACCTCTCAAAGAGCCTACTCCTCTTCACCCTTTCCTCCAAATTTTGAAGTTTTTCCTTCAATTCCCCATAACCTACAACAAAGATATGTTTCAACCCCATGCATATAATAATGAACTTTATTTTTAAGTAACAAAACAAGTAACAAAGAGCAAAACAACAAACAGTATTTAGTCAAAGTAACCTTTAAATTCCGGATTTCGTATGAAACTTGCGACTTTTTCCCCGATCATCGACGCCGCGATGCTTGGTGGTCCAGAGATGCTCGTTGGAAAGACGCTTGTGTCTGCCACTCTCAAGTTCCGAATTCCGTGCACATTGAGATCTGAGTCGACTACCGAGTCTTTGGGGTTTGGTCCCATTTTACACGTTCCGACAGGGTTAAATGAGCTCGTCGTGAGCTGCCTTAGCTGACAGTACCAGAACTTTTTTGTCAGGTACGCGTAGCGTTTGCAGGCTGGTAGCGGTTCGTGCTTTAGTTTGGCGTCCACCTTTTGAAAAGCGGCCGTGCGCACCATCCTCTGTGCCAACTGGATACCTTGGTAAAGCGTTTCGATATCTTCGTCGTTTGGATCCGATAGCAATCGGGGGTCGATGCGCGGATAATCGAAGGGGTTTTTCGAATTTAATCGGAAGAACCCTCGTGATTTTGGATGCAACAGGTAGAGGTATATCGAGAAAGTTTTGTTCGGTTCGTTCTTTTCTAACGTGGCCTTGTAGGTTTCTCGATTGTAGTTGAAGACCTCTTGCGAAAAGTCGTTTGTATTATTAGAGGCAACCAGTAGAGCCTGAATATCCGGGACATTTTTCGTGGCAGCGTACTTGGTTTGAAGGAATGCTACAGCCTGTGCATTCAGTGGGTTCGTAAATGGTCCAAAGTTGTTTAGGTAATCCTTGACAAGTTGCTGTAGGCTGGTTATTGGTTCAGTGTGATTACTCGTAAATTCCAGATTGTAGTAGGCTGGCTGATCTTCAAAATTGTCGCCCACTGGCAAATCCTGAATCACTGGTATTTTGAGGTTCTCCAAGTGAAATCTTGGCCCTATCCCCGATAGCATCAAAATTTGTGGGGAACCAAAAACTCCCGCACATAGAATGATGTCGCTGCGCGATTTGGCAAAGAAAATTTGACCATCTTTGCTGAATATTACACCGTACGCCCTTTTGCGTCGATTAATCAGAATTTTTATAACGAAGCTATTTAGGGATATATTTAAATTTTTCCTTTGCAAGGCGGGGAGAAGAAACGTATTCCCCGTACTCAGTCTTCGGCCTTTATACTTGTCTAGTTGGGTTCGGGAGACACCCAACTGATTTTCACCGTTATAGTCGACCAAGTGCCGACCTAATTCCTCATTTGCCTCTAGAAATGCGCTAGCTTGTGGACTTATTGGATCTTGATACTCTACGTTCACCACTCCACCCTTTCCACGCAAACTGTCATCGCCATGTTGGAAGTTTTCGACTTTTTTGAACAGAGGTAGCACATCATCGTAAGACCAACCCGGGTTACCGGCCAGAGACCATTGGTTGTAGTCTTCTCTATTTCCACGCGAATGGATCAGTCCATTAATGATGGTCGTACCCCCCAAACCTCTACCCCTAGGATACGAGCACTGCCTTTTGTACATTCCTGTAAATCATCGATTCAGAATCAAGATATGCTATCGGTTCGCACTCACCAAGACAGGATGTGGTTTGTGGTGTACTAAAGTAGTTCCAATTATACTCTAATCCTTGCAGATAGAAGGCCATTGCGGGTATATCCGAAAAATTAGACTGCTGACCACCCGCCTCAAGCAGCAATACTTTTGTAAAGGCATCCTCCGATAGTCTATTTGCCACAACTGCCCCAGCCGAACCAGCCCCAATGACTATGTGATCGAATGTTCCATAATCTTAAACTTAGTGTGAGTTGCATTGCCACAATTTTACACGCTAATTACCTGAGTAATTGCCGTGTAACGGCCGATATTGATTAGCATTGTCGATAATTGGGTGCTTAAATGCTCGATCTTGCTCCTTGGTGATCAAGTCAACGTAATAATCCACTAGACCACCCTCATCACTGTATGCAGATGAAACGAAAGTGCTGCACAAACACACCAAAAGAAGACTCATCTCTCTAAACGAATGGTAGCGCAATTATTTTTATTTATAACACAAATCCTACTCCGCGTGTTAAATACCTCAATTAATTCGTTATTCGTGTAAGAAGAAAAATACGATCACGCTCTACTTCCGGTTTATTTCCTTACGGCCATGGTCACACTAATATTTTCATCAACAAAAATACTGCGACTACTAGGATAGCTACCGCGCACTTAAGCTGGAAGCATTTTTTTGTTAAATAACAGTTTATGTGGCATTTCTGGCAGTGTTAATTACATAAGTAACTTTCTTGTATAGTTTATTGCCAGTAATTAAATTCAAGCGTGAAGATGGTAACTCTCTCCTTCAACGCATAAATGCAATAATAAGATTCTAGAATTTATAATTAATGCAAAAGGGGAAATGGAGAACACCATTAATTCGGTCATAAGAACGACCTTACGCAAAAATCATTTACCATCGTCAACGATTCTACTTCTTCCATTTATTATTAGTACTTTCGCTACGTGTACTTTGGAGACGTTTGAGTTTGCTACACCCATTCTATACGATGGATTAAAGGGTTTCCAGCAATTTCCTACCGATGGAAGTGTATATGTTGGGCGCAAAGCCCGAAAACGGCCAATGGTCGTTTTTTTTGCTCCATCTTAGGATTGGACTATTTAAAACAACCAAAGCCCGGATTTCCTTTCAATGTCGGGCTTCGGTCGTCTCCAAACAGTCAAACCTAGGATCGTGCAAATATGAAACGACCAAAGTTTAATAAATTCGGTTCCAGTGTCAGTGTGAGGTAGGTATGACATTTTAACCATTAGGGACGTAGAAAACGTAGAAACGTAGACCAATTTTGAGCAACAACATGAAATCAAGAGGGCAGGTGGATCTTATAGATATGCAAACAGGACCACAGTGAGACTATAAATTTATTTTTTTCACTACTAGCGTCTGATGGCATCATTATTAACCTTTTTTCCACTTGTAAAGTAGGCTTTCTCGGCATTTGTTCAAAGTGGTTAATAATGTGGACATTATTAACTAGTAGTCAATAATGAGAACTGTCACGCTGTCACTTTTAGAAAACACAACCCGAAATTTCGCTCAATAAACGTTTAGACAAATTCTCTAAAATGAATAATTGCCACCATCCGCCATTTCCAGAGAAATTACATACCTAAAATTATCACATTTTGAAAAAATTCGAACGAAATTACCCTTTGAAAATATTTCAATGACAGAACAAAATACGGCCTGTTTGACTTGTACTTCTCCGCACTTGATTGACATGTTAAATTAATAAACAAACAATTCTGTCCAACCGTTCACTTTCTTATCAATATAATATGTTAATTTAGAGGACTTCAAGTGCTAGTAGTGAAAAAAATAGTATATATACCACGGTAGAGAAGTCTATTATTGCCTTCGCACCTTACACCCCTCGGCGCAAGCGCCTCGAGATGTAATTTTGGTGCTCAGGCTTGATATATAATGTACTATTTCAGGACCATCTAACAAAATCAGTGTTTTTAAAACCTTTGAAATCTTAAAGAGTTACGGAGGTACCTTACAATCTTTTAGACATTTTTTGTATAATAGGTACTCCTTACATCCTCCAATGTGGCAATGGAACAGAGTTCACCGCAGCGCAGTCATAAATGAACTTGCTGATTGATATGTTCGAAGTTATTTATGCATCAAGGGCATTAAGGCATTATGCCGAGGGCGACAGAGCCCGAGGGCTTCCGGCCCGAGGGTTTGTACGACGCCCGAGGGTTAAATATCGAGTAATGCCTGAGTTGCATAAAAAATTTTATTTTTCATCGTTTCAAATAATGCATTTCCAATATACAAATGTAATGATTATTGTTTGCCCAACATTAAAATGCTTCATATGAAATGAATCAAGTAGCATCTTTTTGTATTACATAATATAACTCCATCAATATATTTGGCAGGTCGTTTGAGGGCATAATGAGGTGACAATCCATTATGCCCTTGGGCGTAATAGACTGCTTTATATATTTCATATGACAGATATAATTGGCATACAGAGTGGCCCAACGACAAGTATACAGAGGGCTTTTAGGGTATTAAATTTAGAAATTTCGAAAAATCCTCGAACACGTCAATTTTGTATTCGAGGAGAACAACTTTTGGAATACAAATCACGAACCGAAGTCTTCACACCTCTACGTAGGGAGCTTAACTCCTAAAATTTTAAATGGAATCCTATGGCAAATGGCACATTATTTGAAAGCCAATTTAATCGTGATTACTAATCTGCTTTGCTTTTTAAATTCTATTGATTCCTTTCGGAGATAATTCGCATTTGAAATGTTTTTTTCTAAAAGATCAAAATCTCGAAATAAGTGCGTTACGTCATTTATGGGTTGCCTCTTCAAAGATTTTGAATGTTACTGAATTTCTATTGAGTCACTAAAAATGTGTATTAGCTTTGGTTATTTCCTAATTACTCAAAGTTAGGTTTGGCTGCTTCAGGACGACCGAAGCCCGAAATTGAATTAGAATTCGAGCTTTGGTCATTTTACATAGTCCAGTCCTAAGTTTGAGCAAAAAAACGACCATTGGCCGTTTTCCGGGTTTGCGCCCAACATATGTAACAAATAGTCTGAAATTTATTGTATAAGATTTTCTGGAACAACTTTTTCCGAGAGGTTTTCGCAGTTTGTGACGGTTAAAATAACTAATCATAGTGTTTTTGTTGGCCATGCACTATATCTTACTCAAAAATACCTGAAATAAGGTGCCAGTGATATGTCATCCCCTATTACTTAAAGTAGGTATATATTTCAAAAGGAAGATGCTTTTTATTTAAAGAACAGCATCAAGTGGAAGAGAATCATGGGGATCACGTACATTTTTCAGTAGTAAAAGTTGATAAAATACTGAGACCCACTACGATATTGATATCGCAAGCGCAACATTTTCAGTTGGTATCCCAATTTTAGCCGAGTGTAGTTAGATTTATGTATAATTGGGGCCCTGAATTAGCCAATTAAAAGGCGTTACTTGCAATAATTGCATTTTTTAAGTCTGTATTTCGATCATTACGTATTATTTAAAAAAAAGAAAACATTTGATAATTCTGAAGTATTACGGCTCTTAGTTATCAAAAGCGAATATACTTATTAAAAATCTAGGAATCTCTACATTACCTGCAAATAAGGGATTACTTGCGAAACCATACCCTGTACTCTAATACCTTCCGTAAAAAACCAAGCCAAAACGATTTGCACAAGACAAAGTTAATATCATCGTGATAATTTGGGTGATTCCCAGAAAAAAAAAACGATCTTGATTAAACCTTCCAACTTTTGTCACACAAGCAAGTCTCATTTGCTTCATTAAATTTTTGAAATCAAAAAATTGCATTATAGTCGTATTAAAGTAAGCTTAGTTACGTACCAAGTTTGCATATATATAATTTCAAGAGCTTTAACAGTTTCTGATGCACTGGGTTTTTCTCTGCCTTTTATAAATAACTGAACCGAATGTGATGCTGGACTTAACCGATTTACAATTGAATTTGGATGAATCTTGGCAGCGCCCTAATGGTCTCTTTGAATGTAACTAATAATAAGGGTAGGGTGTTAACAATTGTAGTACTTTGTTAGTCAATGAAGATTATGGTTGCTTGTACGAGTATACAGGCTGTTTTACTGTTACCTAATTAATAATTGAAATCTGAATTTCCATACCAACTTCTATCGAAAGAAGATATTATCATGATCGTTCCACTTAAGGTATTAACGGATGTCATTATTAACTTTTTTATTTTAGACAGAACACCCTGTATTTTATTGTATTTTTGAAATCTACATGACAAATTTCAGTTTTTTGATTTGCAATAAGATCCAGACATAATTTTAACAAAAATTCACTCTTATTTTTCAAAATACTTTCAGTATACAGTGCTTTTTATTAAAAAGTAGACATGGGGATTTACGTATATTGTTTATGTCCCTATGTCTGCTTTTAAATGACAAAATCTCTTCTGAAGGGCGCCTAATTTTATGCATCCAAAATAACTTCTTAAAACAAATAACGATATGGCTGTCATTAATATTTAATTTGCATATTGTTGTCAGTCTCTTAAGGCGGAAACACATTACTGTCACGTCACGTGAGCTCACGCAAACTCACGTTACCTGCGCAATATGTGCAACTCCACTGACGTATAGAAGTTTATGACGTTTATCATTTATGTCTTTAGAGTCATAGTACTGTCACCTCACGCATTCACGACGTGCTGTTCTGATCTCGCATGATATCACGCCTCCGTTATCCCGCAAAATTACATTTTGTAGTAGGACGTGACATCCCGTCAAGTGTTTTCCGAAGTGGTTTCGTCAAGAAAAGATGGACGAACATTTAATTGAACTGGTGAGACTGCACGAAGGGCTATACAATCACTCCTCTGCTGAGTACCGGGATCCCAAGCTTGGTAGGAAATTGGTAGAATCTTAGCCACTGTAAAAGCAGCGACGTTTTCTATATCCTCTTCCTCGTCTGAAGAACTTGACGAAGAAGAATCTCTACTTTGCTTCATCGCCACTAATGACTAAATGCAAATCTTAAATTGCATCGGAAGCTGCTACCGCGCGACACGGTGAGCGCACACAAGTGTGTCTCCTAGCGTGACATCACGCGAAGGTATGCTTGACGTGATAGCACGTGAGCTCACCCCTTTGAATTTTTTCTCGAAATTGGTTTCTAGTCTATAACTTTTGATTGAGAAGTCTGATCGAAAAAGTACGAATTGATTTGGATTCTACGCTCCAAAATTAATAAGAAAAAGTGTTTTCCCGAGAAATTTTGGTGTAGTCGATTTTTGGTAAAAAAAAAGGGAAGGTTATACACTGCCTTTTTTTGAGCCCCGAAATAAAAATTGTCTCAGATCGACACGGAAAATTCTTATAGAATTCTTATAGAATGTGTTTCCGCCTTTACGCTCCTTGAGCTGTTACCGAAACTATACCAATTGGCAATATCAACTTTTTCTTCAGTTGAATACATCGGACACGAACGAAATTAAAAATACAGAAGCCAAAGTAATATTCAAATTAATCAATCTGACGGCCAGTTTTAAGAAGCTATTTTGGTTGTATAAAGTTAGGCGCCTTTCAGAAGAGATTTTGTCATTTAAAAGTAGACATAGGGAGAAACAACGCATATAAATCACTGTCTGTTTCTCAATAAATAGAACTGTATAGTTAGCACATTGTCAAGCTGTTCCCTTAATTTTTAAATTGGCCATTAAACCAGGGAGTTTCAAAGAAATTGATTTAGTTTTCTGGCGCTCATTAACGGATAATGATTTAGCGTGAATTGTAATATTTTCAATTAAAAACGCTGAAGGTTTTTTTAATGATGAGTCGTTTAGAAGGTCCTGGATCCACCCCATAAGGGTAGGGAGGCCTGAAGCTTCTGAAGAAACTAATTAATACGTTAATATACGAGTCTAACCCCTCCCTGTTTTGTAATAACAAAGTTTTTACGAAAGCTCGCTCTTGTAGGACAGACATCTACCTCTAGGCAGAGTTGTAATTTTTGTCGTGGATTAAATATTTTTGTTTTGGTGATTCATTTTATTTATAAGGTCCACCACCCACCCCATTATCGGATATAAAAATCTAACCGCTTTAGAATTATGAAATTCTTTAGAGCGTAGTGCCTTTAAGCGTTGCAAGTGCTTTTAAGACAAACTATACACTCCTTTTTTATACTATTTTTGCAATATGATTTCAAAATAAGGGAAATAAAGTAAAATCATATTGACCTTATACTGGATATAGGTACATTTCTAATTAAGTGGTCTGCTTATTCGTAATTCCATGATTCCCATGGAAATGTTACATGAGGTTTGGTTATAAAAGCACCGTCTTTGTAAATAAAATGACTTCGGTTGAAAAAGATAATACACCGTCCATTCAGTGGCTTGTTGCAGAACCTTAAGAAAAGATGGTGCCTACAAAATCCAAATGCAAAACCCTAAATGCATCAATAATGCTGGAATATATGAAGGAAATACCAAAACACTTTAAGAATTCCTTCAAAACTTCAAACTCTGCGATAAAAAAGTGAATGCAGATTTGGCCACCATCAATGACAAAAGCTGATTCTTCCAAGTTTATCTTATGCAGTGGTGTAAAAAAGTCATATAACACTGATTTGGGTCAATGTCAATTGATGGTCAACTGCTTTCTGGGGGTCCATCAACTTCCCGAACGGACGAAAGTATCAAAAAATCAACGAGCTCGTGCGTGCAGATCGGCGAGGAACCATGGAGGAACTCGAGGAGCTGTTTGGAGTGAGTTGGAGCTGGGAGCTCGGTTCAGCGAATCGTATCGAAGGATTTTGGCATGGCACGGGTCGCTCCAACACCGGTCTAACATCTTTTTTAGAGATAATTACTGGCGATGAGTCAAATATGAAGACAATGGTCATTGGTTTTTCGACGCAAAAGGGATTGTGAACTCGGTTCGCTCCAACAGGTCAGACCGTCGATCAGGTTTTCTACTTGGAGGTTCTCAGGAGGTTGCGCAGCAGTGTGATGTGAAAAAGGCACGAAATATGGCAGTCTGATGATTGATTTTTGCACCACGCCAAAGCCCCAGCTCACACCATCATCTCGGTGACCACTTTCATGGCAAGAAACGCAATGGGCTGTCTTGCCCCACCCACTCTATTCACTCGATATGGCTCCGAGCGACTTTATTTTAACCCCCTGAATGAAAAGGAATTTAGGCGACGTGGAGGAGGTGAAGAGGAAAGCTTGCTGATATTGAAGTAGATGAGTTCAAAAATGTTTCGAATGATGGCAGAAGAGATTAGACAAGTGTATTGCCGCTAACGGAGAGTATTTTAAAGGAGATTGAATGAATTTTGTGCAAAAGCAAAAATACACGCTTCAAAAACAACTTTCCTGGTGCCTCCTCCTACTTAAGACAATAACTACCAAGCTACACAAACCGATGCTCTAATGGAAAGCAGAGGTTCTATGACACGCAAGTATCAAGCATTCCAATGGTGACAGTTCCCTCGGCTTATACAACCCGTATAGGATGTGCACGGATTACTCCTGAAGATAAACGCAATGTCTTGATCGCTATACTTTGGTTTTCCATGTAAATAAAATTACTTCACAGATAAAATTAAAAAAAAAGAGCTAATAGACGTAGGATTTGGTACAAATTTGTATTTACCGAAAATCGTCCTGAAACCTTCATTTTCATGCCTACTTTCTGTCAGGAAATTTGAGTTTCCATGACATAGGCAGAGCAGACTACGTTTCCTGCCGCTTGTCACTTTACCGGCCGCACCGTCACTTTACCGGCCTCATTTGTGACATTTCCAAATGTCTATAATGACTCCTGTCATCACTGACAGTTCAAAAGTTCTATATAAAAATTGAAATGTTAAATTAAAAAGCTTAAACTTCAACGTTGCCAGTTTAGATATTGTACGGTTGGTTGCCTAAGTGGCAGTAAGCTTCCGATTATCATTACTTTAGTCGGTGATCGTACGTGGTATGATCTTGCAGGTTCTTGATACTTTGATGTTATGCAACCTGTATAGAGCGTGGCCCACTATATTTACTACGGAATCAAGTTTTACATCAGAATGTACGGTTTAAATTTGTAGCGCCCTCGCAGACGCCTTCTCAGGGATTTTCTGAGTATGGTGCCACTGTAATCGGAAAAGTAAAATATACGCTCTCGAGTAAATTGGCATTTTGCCTAAGAATGTAATTTAAAAGGCGTTCCAAAATAGTAAATAACAGTTAGCCTGACGCTTTGGGTACAGTTACAATTTGTGGTAGCTTGCGATATATAAACATTGAGGGTTCAAGTTCAAAAATCTTTATTCCGACTTCAGAGGACTCTACGGAAAAAATCACTTAACGGCATTTTACCATTACTGATTCCCCACAAATTCGTGGCCACGTAAAAACTGGAATTGTTCCATTATTGATTTTAGTCGTCAACATACTCCAATTTCGTGACCAGAAAATGAAAATTAGATGATAATTTTTAGGAATAATTAAACGGAACTTTCCAACAAGTAGTCATAGTAGTATTTATCCTAAGGGCTAGTCGTGGGCAAGGTAATTATTTTACAAAAAGTTTCAAATGCAGACCCTAGAAGTGTCTCTTTTTTTGTAGCGATTGTCAGTTCCTTTTATATGCAACCACTGTTGCAAAAATTTAATGATTATTATTGCCTATAAATGAAAATGCTCATGAAACATGGATTTCACGTCGGGTATAGTATTTCTTGCGCATTTTTCCGTAGTTCTGTATAGTAAAAATACTATACTATATCTCAATACTTATCTATTTTAATTATAAAGACAATTTTGATGCGATGCTCCTTCACTAGAAATGATATGGTCATCATGTGTTCATTACATAATTTGTTATAAATAATTGTTTCAGTCTAATCAAGCGATTTACATTTAAGTTTTTCGGTTTTGTATAGGATATATAGGATTGTCGTGTGAGATGTGATACTCCTTTTTTGCGCAATGGTTGCTATGGATCCGGACATCCTGTAGATTGCACAATGGACATGTTACCGATTGACTAATATACTGCAGTAGTTATCGTAGATTGACTACTGTAAGTATCAATTGGTTGAAGTGTTATCAACGAACTAAATTAGCATTATAACTTGACCTTCGAATATCATAATTATCGCCCTAGTGTTACAAAAGCATAATGCCGAGTTAAAATAGTATTTAGTTGTCGACTGTTGGCAGTAACGAGCTGACCACCTCAATTACACAATGTTAATTAAGGTGGTTACTCTGTCCTTGCTGCTTTCATCTCTAACACACTGCTCCAATGATCTTGTTGACTATTATGTCGAATTGATTCAAAATGAATCTCAAAGAGCGTACCACGGACTACCAACCGATGCTTCAGAGTTCCGATCACTGGACAACTCCCCAATGCGTATGTATGGTATTGGATCGCCTGCAGTATTGTCAAATAGATTTAGATTATGGAAAATTCGATTACATAATTGTTGGGGGTGGATCCGCGGGTGCAGTAATCGCAAACCGTCTGTCTGAAAATCCCAAAAGGAAGGTCTTACTGATTGAGGCTGGCGGACTTGAAACAAACTTCACCGAGATTCCATCTGTAAACGTATTTTCTATGGGATTAGAGTTCAATTGGAATTATAACACAACGCCTCAATCTAAGGCTTGCTTGGGTACGTAAGCTGATTTTCTGTTATCGTACTAAACAAAAATTTAGGAATGTTCAACGAAGAGTGTTCCTATCCTGTTGGTAAAGGACTGGGAGGTACCAGTATTATTAACGCATTGATGTATGTCAGAGGTAATCGCAGAGACTTTGACAACTGGTACCTACAAGGAAACCCCGGTTGGGCGTACAAAGATGTTTTGCGCTATTTTATTAAATCCGAACGCTCCCATGTGAATGGCGATGTTGGTTACCACGGTTACGATGGATGCTTAAATGTTGAGTATAGCAAACCAGCGAGTTTAGAACTAGAAGCGTTTCTACAAGCTAATATCCAGTTGGGTCGCAAAGTTGTCGACTACAACGGAAGGGAGCAACTAGGCGTGGCGCAAACTCAGCATAATACCAAAAACGGTAGAAGACACAGCACGTGGCGTGCGTTTCTTCAGCCAGTCATAGACAGGCCTAACTTAGAAGTAGTCACTCACAGCCTTGTGACTAAAATACTTATAAACAAAGAGAAGAAGGCTTACGGCGTAGTTCTCAGCGGAAATGGACGATTGCGCTACGCTACGGTAGAAAAAGAAGTAGTTGTGTCTGCAGGATCGATAGCTTCCCCTCAGTTACTGATGCTTTCAGGCATTGGCCCCCGCCAACACCTAGAAAACCATGGCATTTCCGTGATAGAACATTTATCCGTTGGTGATAACTTTCAAGACCATGCCACGTACTTCGCGCTACATTTCACCACTAACTACTCAGAACCTGATCCAGAGCTCGAGCAAAACGTAAGAGACTACTTGAACGCATCCGGCCCGCTAACAATTCCTGGAAATTCGCAAGGGCTGGGGTTCTTCCGCACAAAACTGTCTAAAATACCAGGCTACCCGGATATAGAGCTAATCATGAATCCGTCAGTTAGCACAGGCACGACCACCCAGCAAGTGTACCACTACAATGATGAAGTGATGGATACGATTTATAAGAATATGAATCCCAGCAACACCTTTAGCATTTACGTAATGCTCCTCCATCCGAAATCACGCGGAAGCGTTCGGCTCAAATCGAAAAGCCCATACGAATACCCACTTATTAATCCGAAGTTTTTCTCCGACGCCGAAAACGAGGATATAGAAACGATGTACCAGGGAATTAAACTCGCGATGGAAATTGTGAATACGGCCCCATTTCATAGGATCGGAGCGAAGCCTTTGTACGCTCCACTGCCCGCTTGCAGGAGGTACCGATACTTATCTAGGAAATACTGGTACTGCCAGATACGGCATTTAGCATCGCATATCTATCATCCGGTAGGTACGTGTAAAATGGGACCGAATCCGTTCAAAGGGGCTGTGGTTGATCATGAACTAAAGGTACACGGTGTCGGTAATTTGAGGGTCGCAGATGCTAGTATCATTCCAGAGGCTACTAGCGGGCATACAAACGCTGTCGCTATAATGATCGGTGAAAAGTTATCTGATTTAATAAAGGCTACTTACGATTAGCTTTTGTCTTTTTTTTAAACTTTATCTGTGTGCCATGGCAACCCTAGATTATAATATCATGATAATTCTCTTTTAAAAAGGGTAATGTAGGGGTTAATATTATCATTATATTTTTTCTGCTATTTTACAGTAATGCTTTAACAGTAGTTGTGGGGACTTCAATCGAATATTCTTGTCTTTTTTCTGGGCAATGTGATTTTTAGTAAATTTCAAAAGAGAAAAGAGAATACTTACCCAAAAGGGGGAAACAAGGCAGACTAAGAGATCTTTATTCTAGTCTTGACAAGATAATAGTTATTTATTATAGAAGACAATAGAGGGATATTCTAACCATTGGGCGAAACCTTCAGGAGATGGTTAGTTTCCCTTTATCATCGTGTGTAATATTCTGACAATTCTGAATTTAATTTAGAAATCAAAAATAGCAAGCTTAGGTTCTGCCGTCGCAGTCGTTTCGATAGAAACGGCATTGTCATATGTTCTGAACGTCATTTTATATCATGCTCCGCGTCCCGTTTGAAATAAGAATGACATATGACATTAGAAATGCATAATGATCTGTTTCACTTTATTTATGCTTGCGGTTGAAGTGGTCACTTTATATACCTTGACGGTTAAAGAGCGACTTACGCTACACATTAAAGCCCATTAAAATGTCAATAAACATCTGCTATAAAATAAAGAAATAAAATACTTGATAGGGACAGAACAGCAGAAGGTCTTTAGTTGTTCTATGCTACTCCGGTATTTAGCTTAAGAATTAGGAAAACTGCAGGAAAACCTAATTCGGAGTAGCCGGCAGAATGCTCGACACTGGTCTAAGGAAACTCCCATCTCTGTCACAGATGAAAAATTCATACCTCAGCCCAGGTTCGAACACTCGACCTCGGACTTTATAGCCCAACAATTACAATATGAATGTAATACAATTACAAAAATGTGACCACCACCCTCTTAGGGATTGATCATATCAAGTGCCGTTTTCGTCAAACATTTATTTAACTTGAATAAATAAAATTGTAACAAATCTAATCACTAGCCTTTATTAAATCAGACACCTTTTCACCAATCATAATAGCGACGGCATTTGTATGACCGCTGACTGCCTCTGGAATAACGCTTGCATCCGCAACTCTCAAACCCTCTACCCCGTGCACCCTTAGCTGATCATCAACCACGGCGCCTCTCGATGGACGTGGTCCCATTTTACACGTGCCCATCGAATGATATACATTCAAAGCCAATTGTCGTATGTGGCAGTACCAGTATTTCCTAGACAAATACCGATAGGCCTGGCAAGCCGGTAATGAAGCGTCGAGTAGCCTTGCTCCGATCTTTCGAAAGGGCTCTGTGTCGACAATTTGCAAAGCGAGTTGGATACCCTGACGCATGGTTTCTAAGTCTTCGTTTCCACGGTCAGAGAAGAACTTTGGATCGATGAGCGGGTACTTGTAGGGGCTCTTCGAGCTTAATCGAATCGTTCCCCACGATTTCGGATGCAAGGGGACCACATGAATGGCGAACGTCTGGCTTGGAGCGATTTTTTTATAAATTGCATCCATTACCTCGTCGGTGTAGTGCAATATCTGCTGAGTAGTGGTTGCTGTGCAGTTTGGAGGACTTACGACTAGTTCTACATCTGGGTATCCTGGTACTTTAGATAATTTCGTGCGAAGGAAGCCTAGTCCTTGCCCATTTTCGGCAATTGTCAGCGGACCGGATCCATTCAGATAGTCTTTCACGTTTTGTTCGAGTGTTTTAGCCGGTTCTGTGTTGTTGGTGACGAAATACACAGTATACCTGCAATGGTTTTGAAGGTTATCGCCAACGGATAAATGTTGGATTACTGGAATGCCAATGCTTTGCAGGTGTTTGCGGGGACCAATTCCAGAAAGCATGAGTAGCTGGGGGGAGCCGACCGCTCCGGCCGAGAGAACTACTTCTCTCTCCGCTATTGCGTAGCGAAAACTTCCATTTCCGCTGAAAGCTACACCGTAAGCCTTCTTATCCTTGTTTATCAGCACTTTGGTGGCAAGACTGTGAGTGAGTATTTTCAAGTTAGGCCTATGGATTACCGGTTTAAGAAATGCACGCCATGTGCTATGTCTTCTCCCATTCTTGGTATTATGCTGGGTTTTCGCCACTCCTAACTGCTCCTTTCCGTTATAGTCAACAATTTTGCGACCCAACTCGACATTCGCTTGAATAAAGGCACCCAGCTCTATACTACTTGGTTTGTGATACTCAACATTAAATAATCCATCATAACCATGATAACCAGGATCGCCGTTTATATGGGAGCGTTCAGATTTAATGAAATAGGGCAACACATCTTTGTAAGCCCAACCGCGATTTCCTTTCCGATACCAGTTGTCATAATCCCTTCGATTACATCTGACGTACATCAGAGAGTTAACAGTACTACCTCCTCCCAGCCCTTTGCCAGTAGGATAAGGACACTCTTGGTTAAAGGTCCCTGAAGTCATACCTCCTTATATTAACTGACCGAAATTAGACTTTCGTACCTAAGCAAGCGGTCGTTTGAGGAGTTGAATTGTAATTCCAATTGAACTCTAGTCCCAAAGTAAAATCATTCATGGATGGAATCTCGGTAAAGTCCGTTCCGGTTCCACCTGCTTCAATTAGTAGGACATTTGTTCCTGGATCTTCGGACAAACGCGTCGTTATGACTGCTCCAGCGGATCCACCCCCAATAATAATATAATGGAATGTTCCGTAATCTAAAAGAATTATATAGCATTTCATTATAGAGCAAGGAAAGCACGTACAGGAGGGAACTTCGTCTGGCGATTGGTACTCTGAAGAATCTTTTGCGAATGTTCGGTACGCCCTTTGTGATTCTTTCTTTATTAGCTCGACGTAATTATCAACTTGATCATTAGAGCACTGCGTAGTTGCCGCAAGCAGCAAACATAGTATAGACCCTTTAATTGCCATGTCGCAATTGAAGTGATTATTATTGTGCAGTAACTGCTGCTTTTATCTGGTAACCACGTTAATTCAAGGTATGTGGAATAATTAACTGGTATCAACAATGTATATAATTAATAAGTTGGTAGTTTAATTGGCATTCTTCTACAAATTACTGGGTTTATTTGAATTGGGAACACTCGCAGTAAGTTTTTCGCTGTTGATGAGCAGACCGTTCTAATAAAACTATATTGTGGTTCCTTGTGTCGTTTCAGTCGCTTTCATTTAACAGAAAATTCTATGCAAACTTGGGCTTTACTAGTGGTCAATTACTATATTTACAGATCCAGTAAGTTATAAGAAGTTTCCCAAATCCAATACACTCCTCAAGATTCCGATGATGGTCCGATTAGGTCACAAGAACCGCTTGATTGCCCCGACCCTTCGTTAGTAGTTGTCGGACCGCTCCTCCGCAACGGTGGTTACACACTCAATTACACGGCTTCCTGCTACGAATGCAGCTACACGCAAATCCAGATCCCAACGTTTAAATCCTCGTATGGTACGGTATAACAAAACCCCATCCGAGGACCCCTCCCGGAACAAGAACCGCTAGAAATAAACCTCACGTGTAACATCGAAACAACCAAACACAAATTCGGAATAATCTTTACCTCCAGGAAGACAATGAGTCAAATTAAACTAGCTAATCACGATTTGTTGCAATCTCCAAATATAGTCCATGATGTGTCTCCCGTCAAAAAGCCATTCGAACAATCTCCAATCTATTTTCTGCAAACCAACCAAATGGATGTCCAGATTTCTAACCGATTTACATCAGCAACAACTCCACCAAATTACAAAATCGCCATCTTGCCGCTATATTTCTACAAGAAGGTCTTGAATCGTGCAAATTTCGACAGTTCACGAAGACAACAACCAATCAACAATCCTACGGGCATATTAGTTTAAGTCAGCATTGCTCTAGATACGTAAAATTGTTGAATTTTGAATTTCGCGTCACTTGAACCCATTCATTGAAATAACTAGTGCAGAATTAATGCGGTTCCTTATACGTCTTTCTCGATTACTATAGTACCAAGCTCTGTCACCCACTTATACATCACAAAAGAGAATCGAGCCTACCTTATCCAATTGGGGGTTTGAGAGGAACATAAAAATCTGTCATTTACTAATACTGGTCTTCTCTAAAGATCACAATAGTGTTTTCTCCCACCCTATTCCGTAAAGGAAAGGAAACTCAAACTTGGCTAAAAATTAATTAACAAGGAATGGAATATTTTGTCTACCTTTAATTAGAAACAACGTCAGGACAGGCATCTGCTAGTAACATTGAGATCTTAGGAGGAAATACAGGGTTTTTGAACTGATCTAAAATGTAGGTGTATCCAAATACTGCAAGACTAAATTAGGGTGATTCCAAACTGAACACAAAGATTCAACGCACCATCGTGACTGCAGCTACACTTTTCGAGGTTGGAGCTCACAAGGAGAAGAGGCACTCAATGGAACTGTTGTAGAACTCCCTCAATTTGACGGGAAAGCAGAAAGCTGGTAGACAAGTTTCGAGCTCCCGTGCAGTGCATGGAAATTGGAACAAAAGCTCATCGAATGGTAAAGGATTTCCCGAACACTGGTGTTAATTACCCCCTCGCAGTTGAGTCACTAAAACAGCAATATGGCCAAAGGAACCTCCCACTTCAACTGTACGTTCGAAAACTTCTCCACTCCAGCTCGTCATCACCACCGTAAACAACAAAGATAAGCCATTGTCGAAATTACATACTACACTGGTATCCCATATTCGCAGTTTGGACACTCTACAACTTGAAAAGCGATCCAGCGATATGGTTATACCCCCTGGTTGAAACAAGCTTGGCAACGAAGCCCACTTTCGGCTCACTATGGACTTCAATTGGTGCCGCAGAATTTAAAGTTGGTTTCATTAAGAGACTTCATGTGACACGAAGTAAAGAGATTTCGCTTGCAGGTGAAGAAGTTCAGTTCACAACCCTCAAACCATAATGGTAGGAGGGGAGAACACCAGAATAAAAGCAATATCCAAAAAGATAATCTCACACATACCTCTTTCATACCGTATTTACATCACACGCTGTAGACCTTTCTTGTTTTTTCTATGCCTACTTTCCAGTGTACATATCTGCTACCCGCTCTCTTCAAGCATTGCTCATCCCCTTCCTTCAAAGCTACATGTCTTCAAGACGATTCCTTATCTACTTTTCGATCTTTTTTCAAATCCCTCAAGGTTTCTTCACGTGTCATTTACAATATTATAAAGTTTCTAAATTTCAAAAGATTTTAAACCTTCATAATCTTCAAAGTCTTTAAAGATAATGTTTTTTGGGTCATTTTTAAAATAAGACAATACTTGAAACAGCGAATAAGTATTGCTATTCAGCGGGGGTACGCCGCCTCCATTATGAGCACTTTACCTCCTTCGGTTACCATGGAGAAAATGTTTTACCTTGTATAAATTTATTATTATTTGATTTAAATTTTATTGTTATCTTAGCTAGAATAAAAAAAAATTCCATTTAAATCTGCAAATATTTGTAAGACCATAAAATGTTTAAAAATTTTTTAAACTCATTTACGGTTTCAAATAATTTATAACTTGTAAGCCTAAGGATTTCTAAATTATTCAAAATTGTCTCTGATCGGTTTGGAATCGTTCATTAATAATTTAGTTCTTGCTGACTTTTGCCTGGATATACAACTGTCAGTTAGACATTATCATTCCACGTGGAGATAAAAAAACCGCTCTGTACTAATCCAGTTATTAAGTGGATAATGTCTCTGGGTACCTTTATTGTATGTTGCGTCAGTAGATTACAGATAAGGAGCAAACGAAAGTACTATAACAGGAAACTCAAACTCTCACTCTGTCTGTTTTACCTGCAAACGCGCAAAGATGAAAACTCTTCTCCTCTCAGTGCTACTAGTGGCAAATATGCAGTTCTCCACTGCAGGTAAAGATATTTTAGCGTAATTAGGTTCCTACTTATACTGCCCCGTTTACAGATTTGTGTTCTTACAATTTTACACTTGCCGACTTGCCCAATTCCTTGATTTTGGAGGTGATCAATTTAATTGCTGGGAATATAATCAACGAAATTAGCAATTGTTCGTTGATAGGTTATGCCTCAAAAGACATAGAGTTTTGGTTGTATACCAGGAGCGGTCCTTCAGATGGCCTAAAAATGAGCAGTCTTGACACGGCAATGCTAAAAGGAAGAAAAACCATAGTATTAACGCACGGATTCCTTTGCAGTCGTAAGAATAACCTCATGCCCGAACTCAAAGATGCATATCTTAAAAGATACGATGCGAACGTGATAATTATCGATTGGTCTGCATATTCAAAGGATTACTATGCGAACGTCCATTGCAATGTACCGCGTATTGCACAAACCTTTGCAGAGTTTCTGTGTAAAGCCGACTCTGAGCAGAACATTGATATTGAAGACGTACACGTGGTGGGACACTCTATGGGAGGTCAAATGGCCGGTTTTATTGGAAAGCAAACTCAAGCTCAGTGTTCGAAGGTATTGGGTAGAATTAGCGGATTGGACCCGGCCGGTCCGCTATACTTCTTAAAACCAAGGTCTCGCCGGTTAACTAACACAGATGCAAAAGAAGTTATGGTAATACACACAAACAAGGGCGTATTGGGATATGATGGTAACTGTGGTACTGCCGACTATTATCCCAATTCTGGTGCTTCACAAGCAGGTTGTACCATATCAAATTCGCCCGCTACTGATTTTATTGGTATGGTTACATATCCTAGTAAGTGCGAATGGAAACGTAAGCTGTTTAGTCTACAGTTTTCATTTTAATTTTAGCTGCCTGCAACCATTTGCGTGCTGTTGACTATATGATCGAAAGTATTGGCACCAATAATTTCGTTGGCGAAAGTTGCTTTCTGTGCACTTCCTGTCTTTCAAACCCTTTTTTTGGAAGTAAGGGTGTTATGGGTGAAGACTTCACATACGAGGAGGAATCTTGTAGCTATTACATGCCCACTAATAGCCAATCGCCGTATGGAAAAGGCCCATAGGTGACCGGTGTTGCCATCATAACCTCGTATAAAGTTAAAATACACAATTTTAAAAGAGATTCACTTTTAATTAAATGATTTGTAAGCTTTTTCTTCGTAGTAGATACGGATTTTCAACTTTGGCTGTTACTTCTGTGTTACATAAGATAGGGCTTTATAACGACGGGTTCAAAGTTTCTCTACTTCGCTTCTTGGAGATATCAAACTACAGTTAAATATTTCCTCTGTTATTCCTTGAAATAATCCGTCATGTTTTCAAAAAAGGAAAGTACGGATAACATCATTTTGGGTATATAAAAACAATTTCGAAGCAAAAAGTATGCCATATCAACGTTAATATTACATAATCTCAGTAGTTTTAAAACGTTTAACTTTTATTAACGCCATCGTCACCAAGTGGGGCGCCTAGCAGGGTTCTATAATATTTTGCAGTTCTTCTATTATATCTGTCGATGGTCTCCTCGATTCGTTTCTATACTATATACTACTATATATACTATATACTATAATCGGATTCATGGCTCAGTGGTAGAGCATTGGGTTATGAATCCGAAGGTCGGGTGTTCGAACCTGGGTTGAGGTGAATTTTTCATCTGTGGCGGAGATGGAAATTACCTTAGACCAGCTACGAGCATTCTACCGGCTACTCCGAATTAGGTTTTCCTGCAGTTTTCCTAATTCGTAAGGTAAATACCGGAGTAGTATAGACCATCTTAAGACCTTATGCAGAGGCACCTCTAAATAGCATTATGCGGGTCACTCTGTAATTGGGCGCATGCCTGTTGAGGGCCCAAAACAAGAGAGGGATAATAATAATAATAATATACAACTCTCTATGAATGAAATATAAGCTTTGTTTATTGAATTGTTGAAATCGTTTAAAAAACAAGATCTGGTTCTCTTCCGTTTGTAGAATCTCCCAAATACCTACCATATGTTTAAAAGCGAGTTCATTTCTTTATTTTAGTTGGATGGTGGCACTAAAATCCTTTATACCAAATGATGTGCTATAGTAATATAAGTATGAATACAATGTTAAAAAACCAAGTGAGTTACCAGGGCTGTTCAAGTTTGGCCACCCACCCAAGATTATTGTTTATTGGGCTGCACTCATCCACCGGTAATTTGCGGTTGTATGACGTCATAAAGTTTGAATTTCTAGATTTTAATGATCTTGGGCTCATTGGAAAGATATAAAAATAAGCGATAAGAAAAATGCAAATCGCGTTTCGCGGACGGTTTTCGCGAAATTAATTTGCTAAAATTTGAAAAATTGACGAATTATTTTTTGTCTTTGAGACTAAAAGGTAAAATGTTAATAATATTCGTACCTTACAAAAAATATTTTTATAACCTGCTTCTTCCTCTTTTAAACCAATCCAGGAAAGATATCTAAACCCTTTTCGTATACCTGACTGACTGCCGGCTGCAGGAAAGCGATAGTCAAAATCCTATATTATTTGCCAAATCTGAGTTTAAACAAGAATTCTGACATTTGATTGGCTGCCTGCTGCAATATAAAGCCAATCAAAGGTCTTAATACCGGATTAAACAATAATCCTGGATTATTTTTTTTGTGCAACTGGCCGTGAAAGTCTCCGTTGTCCGCCATTAGAAAAAAATAGTTCTAATGTCCTTGATACATATGAAGCTTTCGTCAGCGATTTGAAAAATTTGAATGGAGCTGGCATATCTGTAGATGAAGAAGTGATTCCATTATCAGACGCAGAAGCCAATAATCTATTGGTTAATTAAGCCAATTAATGGCATCAGAAAGTTACGGCCTGGTAAACTAAAGAGCAAGTTGAAATCTGCAAAGAAAAATCTCACAGATCTTGCAGGTAATGACAATGAGTCAGCAACTCTGTCTACAACCGATGCTGATACACGTGCTAGTACCAGAAAAAGTGGCGCTTCCAGATTCTCTGATACATGTATGTTTTGTGGTAACCATGGAGAAGGACGAAAGGTTCTACATTCCTTTCAGACATTCGAATTAACCGAAGAGATACGGGCAAAAGCACTTGCCATGGATGAGTACAATGGACTTACTGCACTTGCTCTTGGAGATGTACCATACGCAGAGTTTTGTCATATTCAATAGTCGTTATGAAACGTCGGCATGGAAAACAAGTTATGAAAGCAACTCTACAGGTAGTAAAATTCTGGAGGAACTTCTTGGTATGATAGACGAAGATCTAGCTTCCGGGGGAAGATATTTCACTATGAAAGCTCTGTATGACGAAATGACAAGGAAGGTGGAATTTTACAACATTTCACCCATGAATAGAACCAGGCTTAAAAGCAAGATATTGGAAAGGTTTTTTCCTTTCCTGTAGTCTTCTTTAGCTTATCAAGACCAGAACAAGGATAACTGCCTTGTTTGCCTCTTAGGGGAGTATTCTCTTTTCGCTTCTGAAATGTACTAAAAACTAAGTGGTGACTATCCGGTTTACTGTTACTACATTTCCCTTCCCTTTCCCTTCAGTTTTGCTATAAGAACCCCATTATTTATCCCGACGCACCTCTACTTTGCCTGAGCCTGAGTTCCAAAGTAGCTGCCGAGTTGCTGTGGTTTTTCGGGAAAACCTGTGACTCTGCTCGCATCATACCATTCATTCACGCGCCTCCCACTGACCAAGGCCCAGTTCTAAACTACTTCCTTTATTCTGCTGCAAAAACCAAGGCCCATGCGCCATTGTACATGAAAGCAGGGGACATTGTCCAAAACTGCCCCCGTGCTGAATTGACCGGTGTGGAGGTACCATTAGGTGGCTTCCATCTATTATTTATATCCACCAAAATCTAGTAACTGATTGTGATTGAATATACAGGGAGGGTCAGACAAAATACATTTTTAATATCTTTAGTGGGACACTCTGTCCAAAACGAGTCTACTATAATAAGATTTCACGCAGTTCAGCCCATAATTAATTCGCTTACTTTCTCCCCTATCATTATAGACGCAATGCTTGGATCAGCTGAAACGATGTTTGGAATAACGCTAGAATCCGCCACTCTTAACCGCTTCATTCCGTGAACCCGAAGATCGTAATTAACAACGGCACCCGAACCACGTAGTCCCATTTTACACGTACCAACCATATGTCCAAGAGGTACAGCCAAATGTCTTATTTGACAGTACCAGTACTCCCTCGAATTGCGATCGTGTACACTACACTGAGGTACAGTGGCGTCAAACAGAACAGCGTTCATATTTTTAAACGCTGTGGTATTAGCAAGCTCGATAGCGGCTAGAATGCCCTGATACATTGTTTCTATGTCCTCTCCATTTTCATCGGAGAAAAATTTTGGATCAATCGCTGGGTATATGTAAGGAGATGTAGATTGAAGCTTGATTGTTCCTCGCGATTTTGGATGAAGAAGTACTACTCTAATCGTGAAGCTTCTCCTCGGATCTAGTTTCTCCCAGATAGCGCCGTAGGTCTCATCGTTATAATTGTACGCCCTTTGCTCAAAGCCGTTACTGTTGTTAGATGGAAGTAGTACAAGCTGAATGTCTGGCTGCTCGGAAGGATTTGACTGGTTTACTTTAATAAAAGCCAACCCTTGAGTGTTTCCACCGACAGTGTAACGCCCAAAGCCGTCCAAGTAATCTCTTACATTATCCTCTATAGGTACAATCGGTTCGGTGAAATCAGTTACAAAGTGTAAAGCTAAATAGGCAGGGTGATCCTGAAGGTTTTCTCCGACTGGCAGGTTTCTGACGGTACGCAGGTTATTTTTGGATCCAATACCTGACAACATGAGCAACTGCGCAGAACCGATCGCACCTGCTGCAAGTATGACTTCTCTCAAAGCCCTCGCCCTGTAAAAGCGACCGCCTCTGCTGTACCGCACCCCGGTCGCTTTCCAAAGAAAGGTTGTAATTTGTGTAACCAGACTACCGTTGTACACTTTCAAGTTGGTACGATTGAGCGTATCACTCAGGAAAGCCTTTGCGATACTCTGTCGCGTGCCATTGATTGTGTTCTTTTGCATACGTGAAACACCAAGCTGTTGCGCACCATTGTAGTCGACCTCCTCTCTCCCCAACTCGACGTTAGCTGCAATAAACGCGTCCAACTGGCGATTACACAGCTTTACGGGTTCAACGTTAAGCAGCCCCTCAGTATCATGGTAATCGTCATCGCCATCGGGAACTTTGAAGTTTTCCGACTTTTTAAACAATGGAAGAACGTCATCGTAGCACCACCCCGACAAGCCTTCTCCACACCAACTGTCATAGTCCGCCTTATTCCCCCGCTCATATGACAAATCGTTCAGTATGGAAGAACCCCCAATACCACGACCACTTGGAAGATTGCACTTTCCGTCGACCATACCTGAAAAATGTCTCTCAGTCGTCAATAGCAAAACCCTGGAAAATTACCAAGGCAGCTACTTGTTTGTTGTGTCGTCTGAAAATTCCAGTTATACTCGAGACCGCGCAAGTATTCGCTCATTCTCGGAATGTCAGAGAAATTCGACTCAAACCCTCCGGCTTCAAGTAGAAGTACGCTATTGCTCGGATTTTCAGAGAGTCTAGCTGCAATAACAGAACCTGCGTACCCAGCGCCCACCACAATGTAATCGTAGAAACCACCTGAAAGAAAATATTGCAGCCTATTCGTGGAAAATTACTAACCATGCCAAACTCTGGAATCGGTTTCGAACGTTGTGGAATCCGTTGGTAACTCAAATGTGAACGCCCTTGATACTTCACTGGAAATTAACTTTGTGTAGTAGTTCACGGTCAAATTATCTGCGGCACTTATCCAGTGGAAAAGTGTCACGCATAGTAACAATGGTGGAATTACCATTTCAGGCGATGTCAGTTTTAGTACTGGTACATCACGTTTCTAGTGTTGTGAGTTTATCTTAGATTACTTTAACCAAAAATGTTCTCGCGCAGGTAAATAATGAAACTGTGTCATGGAGCTTTGCCAATGAACGTGTCGCGCAAATTTATGACAACAGAGTTAAAATAATTTCTCTTTTAAACGTCAACAAAGTTAAGGTGACTCCCGATTGACTTGAGAGGTCGGAAAAATTAGAAACGTAAATCGTTCAGTCGACGTGTACTTACAAAAGGTCTGGTAGAGTTTTATTTTTTGAACTTGTTTAAATGGTAAAGAGAGAGAAAAAAACAAGTTTGCCAATGGAACTGACGTGACGTCGGGAAAAATTTCTGTGGTCAAAACTCAGCGAAAATGTTTCGCCTTTTTAGGTTTTTCTAAAATAACTCGCCAAGTTTCTTTAATTTGATACTTTATTTGATCTTCTAACATCAATTTAAAGTTTCTTGTTATTATCAATTTTTGATAGGAAACGAAAAGTACTTTTACACTCTACAATTTTGAATAAAACATAATTCTACCTAAGGAGTGCCGTTGGCGAATTATTTTAGAAAAACTTAAAATTTTTTGTATCTATAAATATAAAGGAAGGAGCTTGGTATTCGTAATTTATTATGTTAACTTTTAAAATTGAACAATTTCAGGTTTGTGTATAAATAATTTACTCTGTACAGGGTGGCCAAATTTGGTCATTAATTCATCATTCATAATTCATTTATTTGCAGTACATAGTACGGGGTAACATGATAGTTCAAAAAATTAACCTCATAGTCTCGGTATATTTTTTTAAAATAAACTCGATGTTTAAAACCAAACTGGTCTACAGTCTTTTGTTTTTGCGTTACGGGCAACATTTGCATTTTTCGATTTTTAGATAAAAGCATAATTTCTTTGTTTATTAAGTTATCGGAAATGTGTTTATTACAAATGATTGTAATCAGCATAATTTTTTATGGAACGCCCTGTATATTTTAATCTGAACAGACAGCTCTTCTCAAAACTATAGCACACCAGAGATGATATTAAAAAAAAAGATTCAAGTGCTTCAAAAAATTTCAAAAAAGGTTAAGTAAGATTGAAATCAGATTTTTAAAGATTAAAAACGGTTTAAATGATTCAAAAAATTACAGAAATTTTTTTAATTTCTTTAAAAACTTATTAATCTTTTTGAATTGGATTCATTTAAAAAATGAGTTCGATAAGTTTTTTACCTCACCCCGTATACTTATTTTAAAAACGGCAGATTACCCAACAAAGAAACTTTTGTAATAAAATCATTTGCGATAACTTAATAAAAAAAATTACTGTGTTCGAATGCGCGATTCTGTTCGATTTTCAGCTCTTCCTTTTATGTAAGAATGTGTGTATCAAATTTGGTTCCACTCGGTTCAGCCGTTTAGCCGGAAATGTAGAGTACAGACAGACAAACCGACATCGTCGAGATTTTGTTTAATTCGTATTCTTGGATGTGCTTTTAAACGTACGTACATTGCCGTAAAAAAATGTGGGGGGAGGGGGCATTTTTTGCCCATACCTGAAAAACAGTTTGGTATCGAGTTTATCTCAAAATGATGCTGATTTGGTCTTTTTATGTTTGGAAAAGGAAAAGACTAAAACCTTGGATTTTCAACTTAGTAGCGGCAAATTAACTTTTTAGCCTGGTCCTTTTGGCTTGCTGTCAAATTCTTGCATTGAAGGTGTGATTATTGCTTGAAACCTTTCTGGGCACTCTAAAGTGTCACCTCGCTTCACAAAACGCGCTACCGCAGCTACTAGGGTATACGTCCCAATTTCAGTGCCGTTCTTTAACTTGGTCTGGAAGGAGTTCAGCCGAACAGGCGTTAGGTATAAAGATTCTAAAAATTGTGAAGAATTGGGAAGAGTCTGAAAAATGGGAAAAAGCAAAGAATGGAAAGGATCTAAAACATCCAAGAAACCGGAGGAATCTGAAGAACCGGAAAAAGTGGAGTCTACAAATCCCACGACTCGAAGGAGGAGGAATCCAAAACAGAATATTTGAGAAGATAAAAAATTCAAAAGCATCTGAGTACTCAAATTCCAAGTGTCTGAAAACGAATCTTAAAAAGCATATGAAGCCGCCGAATTTAAATCACCAGAAGAATCCGAAGGGACCTCAGAATCCTAACAATCTTAAGAATCTGAACGGAAAAAATCGGGAACAATTGAAAAACCATATGAGATAAAAATTCTAAGAAACGCCACTATATGAGGAATCTTGTTAATCTGAAAAGTACGTAGATTTTGAAGAAAATCGCGAAATTAACAGAACCTGAAAATAAATCGGGAACGTTTAGGAATTGTAGAGAATGCGAGGAAATAGTTATTTATTTTACAAGACGACTAAGGGATGTTTTTAATCATCGAGTGAATTAACTTTCACGAGATGATGATTTGCCCTGGATTGTCGTTTATAAAAGAACTTTAATTTATAGCAGAAGGCATATAAATCAGTTTTAAACTTTTGAAAATCCTCAATTTAATTTAAACGTCAAAAATATAAAGTTTATAGGTTCTCCCGTTACATTATTGTTTTATGTTCTAAAGTTCATTTTATTTTGTGCTCTGCGTCCCATTTTTAATATAAATCATTTGTTTCACTTTATCTACCCTTACTTTTAAAGAGTGACTTAGCCTACCCCTTGAAATTTATTCAAATGTATGTCAATAAACATCTGCTATGAAATAAATAATTTTAGTAATGTGCAATATGTATCGGAACTGAAAAATCGATAGGATCAGGAGAATCGATGGGATTAATATTCTATAGGAAATCCAAACGTACTTTATTTATTAATATGTAATATAATAAACTATAAATTAAATAATTTTTTATTATACCTGAATCACAATCTCCGTTTTAAACACTCAAATGCGTGCGAAAAAGGGCCTTTAAAACACACGTGCTTTAAAGTTGCTAAGTAACGATACTTCAAGTATGACTTTTGAAACTGTCATCTGGATGAAATAAAAAATCCTCTTAGGTCGCTTTCTGTAAATGCAGAACATTTCTTTGGCTTTTGTACCTATCCTTTGGTTGAAGCTTTCACAAACGCGCGTAATTTAGGGTATGCTTCCAAATCTGTTCCACTTTTTAATCGCAGCATTGCTTTAAAGTTTTGAATGAATGCACCAAAATATAGAAGATTTAAATACCTTTGACATTTCCTTCATATATGCCAGCATTATGGATGCATTTAAGACTGTATTCGTAAGTAACTTCCTATTCATCCATGGAAACAACTTTTCATATTCTTTATAATAGGCTTTACTGGAGTTGGATTTTACACCTACCAACGTTTGTTTTGATTTTACAACAATCGATTTAATGGACGGTGTATTATCTTTTTCAACGGAAATCGTTTAATTCACAAAGACGATGATTTTTATAAGCAAACGTCAAGTGACATTTCCATGGCAATCGTGAAATTACGAACACCCAGCCCACTTAATTAGACATGTATTCGAGTATAACGTCAATATGATTTCATTGTATTTCCTATTTTTAAATTATACTGCAGGTATAATAAAAAATACTATAAGATACACGTGTATAATTGGTCTTTAAAGCACTTGCAACGTTAAAGGCACTCCGCTTTGCGTCGTGCCCTTAAACTCGTTGCGCGTGCTTTAAAGACTTGATTATACACTTGTATCTTAATATACTATATACAGTGCATTAAAATAGTTTCAATGAGTGGAACAAATCTAATGCTTCAAATTTAAATGTTGAGTCGATAAAGAAAAACTGTCTGATTCAAAGTCTACAAAATGTACAGTTTACGCGCTGAAAATTGTCATTGTTGACTTCACCAATGAAATATTTTGCAAACTAAACAATCTAATAAAAAAATCACTATTTAGAAAATTCATTATTGCAACCGTAAAAAAGCAAAATTTCCTGAAACAACAAAAGCAAAAATATTATATTCTTTATCAATGTGTTGCATTCGAATAGGGGGGTTAATGTGTGTACAGATGTTTAAATGGACCAAATCTAAAGTTTTTTTCAAATAAATCCCTTTTCTATTGTCTAACTTTTCTCACTACTCTTAGCAAAGAAATGGTCATGGAATTTTACGAGGAAAATTTTAAGATGCTGCTGGTGAAATTGGTAAATTACTGCCACTATACTTTCTTTCATCATAAAATGCCCTTTTCTACATACCTACACAGTAAATTTCTTAGATAAATCTGGCGCACACCACTAGTGTCCAAAATGGAAAAGGGTTTCTAATTTATTCAATCATTAACCCTTTGTAACATAAGTAGTGCTCATATAATTCTAATAAAGTATGGTAATGTCCATAATTTCCCTTTTAAATCAACCTAAATACTAAGAAGCGAGCATTTTAAATTAAGTTCTCCAATTTATCTCCAAATTCATATAAATTAAAGCTTTAAACTAATGTATATTCATTACGTAGGGGTGTTAAACAATAAATGGTTTCCCTATCGAAGGTGCTCAGGTCTTCATTATACATGACGGTGCGGTCTAGCCGATTAGAATGTCTCAAAAGGAGCGGCGTCGGAATAGAACAAAACTTATTGCGGGGGTTTTAATTTATATAAAAGCGTTTCTTATGTTACAGTTAACTAGGGGTTGTAAAATGAAGTTTTATTTCTACACTTAATTGTAGGACTAATGAGATATTTTATTTCTTTATTATACCTACCTACTTTAGGTGTTCATTAACCATTTTAGTTTATTGAGAAAATTTTAAGATGATTGATCTGGTTAAGTCGTCGACTCTGTCCGAAAGTGTGTATAATTATGCCATTTTTGAAATAAAAGGATTATCAAAACGTTTAGCAATTTCGTTTATTAGTACTGGCTATTGAATTGCAATCTTTAGTTCTAAAAACAAGTAGGACGGTTTTGAGCACTTCGGCTCTCTTCTAAAGTTTTCAATCCAAATGGTTAAAATTCATACATGATTTTGTCAACATGTACAGTTCACTTCACATCAACTTCACGAATAAAGCTACTAAATGATTTTATTTTATAGCATATGTTAAAATGACATTTTAATAGATAAAATCATCCCTTTAACCGGGTAGATAAGGTGAAACAGATGAGTGTGCATTCTAATGACATCTATCATTCTTATTTCAAATCCGCGATATAAAATGACGTCCAGAATATGACAATTCTGTTTTTATAGAAACGATCGCAACGGCAGAATCTAAGCTTGCTATTTTTGACGTCTCTAAATTAAACTCAGAATTGTTAGAAGCTTTACAATGATTTGTATGGCTTCTGCTATAAAATAAAGTTTTGTATTATACACGACGATAAAGGGAAACTAACCAAAATATCCCTTTATCGTCTTGTATAATAAATAACTATGCTTTAACCACATCTACTTTTCTCAAGTAAACTTTTCCATATTGGTTTTAATTTAGATTATACTTTAGATAACAAGATTACATTGTGTAGTTAACAAGTTAACAACAAGAAAATTGTTTAAAATTATCAACAAGGCTGAAGCAAAGCGACTTTATTCACATCTTCAAAAATGAAGATTTTATACACAGATAAATGTTAAAGGTCGTTTTGACTAATAGTACCTACACACCGTAATATTCGGAACCTTTTCCATACGGTGATTTTGCATTAGTATCCATATAATAACTACACCCTGCTTCGGCGTAAGTGAAATGTTCGCCCATAACGCCCCTAGTTCCGGTAAAAGGATTTGCAAGGCAGCTACTGCACCAAAAACAGCTTTTACCATAAAAACTATCGGAATTTATACTTTCGATCATGTAGTCCACTGCTCGTAAGTGACTGCAAACAGCTACAAACCGAATTGATAAGTTACGTTATCCCTGTCATCTCCTTTACTTACCAGGGTATGCCAGTTTGTCAAAAACACTGCTGGAAGGTGAGTTGAAAACTGAACAGCCCTCTTGGAAGATGCCGAAGTTGGGATAATAGTCGGCAGTGCCGCAGTTACCAGCATACCCCAACAAACCCTGGTTTGTGTGAGATACCATTACCTCTTTCGCATCGGAAGCGTCCAATCGACGAGATTTTGATTTTAAGGAGTACAGTGGACCGGCTGGATCCAAACCGCTGATTCTTCCCAGTAACTTGGAACATTGAGCTTGAGTTTCTTGTCCAGTAAGACCTGCCAATTGGCCACCCATTGAATGCCCCACCACGTGCAAGTTCTCAATGTCGATGTTCTGCTCGGAGTCGGCTTTGCATAGAAATTTGGCTGTTGTTTCCGCAATTCGTGGGACGTTGCAGAAAACTTTCGCATAGACATCCATAGAATATGCCGACCAATCGATCGCAATTACGTTCGCATCATATTTTTTAAGGTACGCGTCTTTAAGTTCGGGTATCAGATTGTTTTTGTGACTGCAAAGAAATCCGTGCATTAAAACAATGGTTTTCTTTCCTTTCAGAATCGACGTATCCCCAGCCCCACTGTTAACTTTAACTCCGTCTGGAGTACCACCTCTTGTGTATAACCAAAAATCAATCTTTTCGCCCGCGTATTCTATCGAAGAACAGTTAGTGATCTCGTATATCAGGCTGTTCGCAATTATACTCCAGATGTCTCCAGTGACCCCATTAGGCAAGTCGTCGAGGGTAAAGTTGTAGGAACACAAATCTGTAAATGTAAGGTTTAGCCATAAACTTTTTGTAAAGTTGCTCACCGGCAACAGAAAGATTCACAGAAAAACAGAGCAAAATTGATACCAAAAGGGCTTTCATTCTGATTCTCTTCTGAAATAGTCACCGAAAACTGGCGAGTCATTTTACAACGATCTTCAATTTAAACCGTGAATGGTTTCCTATCAGTAAGGGGATCGTCTTGTTTTTCATGATTAACAAAAACGCAATCTGATAAAAACCTCTTAACAAGACTGATAGGTAATTTACGACACAGGTGTATCTACTGTAATATATGAGTTATCACTCCACAAGTGTATCTATCAAACCTTTTGTCAAGGTCATAACAACGTCCCCTTCTTTAAAATATGCCTTATTTCTTATTCTATACACGCCTAATTTCAAAATTAGGTATGCATTTTACTGCCTACATTTTACCATAAAGGTTGATTTAGAGTAAAACTGGACTTGCAATCATTAATCAAGTTCCCAATCATTTTGAAGCGAGTTTTGAAGTATACGATCTATCCTTAAATCTATTTAAATTAGTATTTTCTCCTACTTCAGGTAAATCCTGTGTAGTGTTGTCATAGTATTGCCTTTGTAAATATAGTCTGCCCTTAAAACGCATGTAATTCCACCAGAATCTTCCAAGAAATGTTAGATCCTTGTTTTGAGTATTTTCCTTAAATGATCGATTTTTAAGATTTTAAAGGCATAATGTATTGGTGTACAGAAATATTTACACGAAGAATATATATTACGTAACCCTACAGATATCTACAATGCGAAGGTGCGCGGGGATGGTACCTACCCCAACTGCTGAACGCGGAAGGTCTAGGGAAATGAGCGCTGACGGTCGAAGAATCCCGAAACTCCCAGCCTCATGAGCTTTCGAAGAGATACTAGGCTTTGCCCAACCCAAGTGGTTTTTTGCTGATCGGCGTGTTTCATTCCTCCGACACTCCGAGGGATAACGGAGGCGGGTTGCTCAGAGTTTCCTGACCCTCTTCAGCCGAATAGTAGTCGGCAACGCTCGAATCGCGGTTTCTCTTTCTCGTGTCGCCAATAGAAGCTCTATGAGTAGTACCCAAAAATGGAGTACTATTTTGTGCCGGGTTTTTAGCGTCAGAGGTGGATACCGACAAAGGGAATATGGTAGCCTTCGACAAGATCGTATTGATGGTGGAGTCAATACTGGCTAAAAAACACTGATCTGCCGATTTGCATGAAAATTTGGGATGAAGTTCAACTTACTCTCCACTTCAAAATCTATATTATGCTTATGGACGCTCTTCACTGTTTAGGGGTGAAAACTACCCATCTTTGTCAAAACCCATAATATTACATATTAAAGCTTAATGTGAGTAAAATGTGGTTCAGATGAGTTGAGTAATGATTGTTAGAGGCTTTGAAACATTATTTCAGAATACTTCAATCCTTTAAAACCAACCATTATTGTGGTTTAATTAAAAAAAGTATTTACTCTCAAAAATTTAATAATCCAGGTATTATTGACGACAGTTTTTCAGTGTGCATTACGAACAAAGTATGGTGTTTACCCTCCTGATAGATGGTGTATCAAAAGGTTCTATTTTGTTTCTATAATTAAAATTTAAATTTTTAAGGTAGTGATATCCTTTTTGAATCGCCCTGTATATATATTACATGGTGTATAGGTGTATGGAATGGATGTAAGTCCGTATGAAAGTTTCTAATGTGTAGTATACGAAATATATACCGGTCATGTAGATAATCCTGCTCCGCTTTGTGCTTTCAGAATTTTTCGAACAAAATTGTGACTCGTTTTTTAATAATAACTCATTTATTAGCGCATTTTTGCAAATTTATTTGTAAAAAGTAGCTTTTAACCTCACTTTGGCTGGCTGGCTGGCTGGCTGGCCGGCAGCAAATGTGGGCGCGTAGATGAACTCTTGTAGAAAGGCAACGGGTGTACGTGTATCTACAAGGCCGTGTAATTTGTCAACCTTAGGGACAGGGCTACATGATGTGGGGTTGGCGACATCTGGGCATCATCCTCGAGCGTAGTTTACTAACGTGAAGGTTTTTCAGTTTTTTCCTATCTTCTGCTACAGTTTTGGTCCGATTCTTTTCAAATTGGTGTCGTCGAAGCGATGTTGTAAACGCGCACAACTCTAGCGCGGCGGAATTATGTTTTTTGTCCTAGAGGCGAAATTAACGATCTTTTGCAAGGCGCGCGCGCGTCTTCTAGAGGTAGTCATGTTTTTGCCTCTTTAATATAGCGATGGTTATCGACATCTTGATTTAACTCGTTACCTAATCGTTAGTAGTTCTTTATGAGGAATGGAATGTTTATAACACTTTGGTATAAATTTAACAATATAGTCTCTTAATAATAAAATGCGGTTAACACCAGCATGACCTTCGATTCAGTCGTATGCATTAGTTTGGGATCTAGTTAGTGCGAATATATTTTTTTTAATTTCCTGAGATCTGATGATTCAAGTTAAGAGTCAGATGTTGAGTTTTCGGCACCCTTAACGTAATTAATCGTGAATTGGTAGTCTTCAAGTATAAGTCTAAACTTTGTTAATCTGTCTGAAGGATTGTTTGTGCCAAATAAATATAAATCAAAGGACGGTGGTCGGTGAAAATGTGAAATTTGCGACTAAATAAATAAGGCCTGAAATGCTTTGCACTCCAAACAATGGGTAGAAGCTCCTTACCTATTGTTGAGTAATTGATTTACACTTGGTTCAATGCTCTGCTGGCGTAAGCAACGGGTTTATGATTACCATTACGTAAAATTGCACCTACCGTATATCCACTAGAGTCGATTCTTAAAAATAAATTCATTTCTCGGAGAAAAATCTGGAAATTCTAAAATTGGGAGACCATTAATTTTTTCTTTAAATTATCAAATGCTGTCTTGTAAGATTGGTCCCAAATAAATTTAGTAGATTTCCTGGTTAATAGATTTACTTTGGAATAAATTTACGATAATAGTTATCGAAAGCAACAAATCGTTTAAGTTTCGTTTGCATTTTTTGGTACGGGATAATTTTGAATAGCTTCCAATTTACTAGGATCAGGAGAACCCCTAGGTGTAATCAAGTGACCGATTTCCTTTCTTAAAAATTCACATTTTAATGGATTTAATTTCAAAATAACATCCCTGAATCGTTGCAAGATTTTAATTAAATTTCGATTATGATTTTCTAAACTGATTCCAAATACTATCACGTTATTGAGATAAACGAAACACGATTCACAGTTTAAACCTGTTTAAACTAGATAGTGCAATTGTCATTATACGTGAAAATACGCTGGGACTAATTTTTTTCCCCATAGGCAACCCCTTCACTTGAAATTGACCTTTGGCTGAAGTGAAGGTAGTAAATTTTCTACTAGATGGTTCTAACTCCACCTGATAAAATCCCTGTGATAAATCTAAGTGCGTATAAAATATTTTGCGGAACCAAGCGATATCTGTTATATAAATTTGTCGTCCTCAATTTGTTTGTTTAGTTGGCGGGCTATCCGGCTATAGTTTATTAACTATATTCGCCATTGGTTGTTACCTGCGACACCAGAATTTTTTGGAACAATTAATAAGGGCGAAGACCGCTCGGATTTACTTTCCTCTATTATTCCATCTTTTACTTGATTATTCACTTCTGATTTTTGAGCGGTATTCGGTACGGTTTGACGTAAACAGGACGAGGTATAGGTAGGTTAGTTACCATAACTTGAAAGTTTTCTAAGAGAAACACATTGGCATATTATTTTGCACAAATTCCATATTTAAATTTTTAAAATTTGTATCTGATAATTTATCCACCTGATCTACACAAATTTCTTACCTTCAAAATTAAGTAGGTAAATCGATTTTCGATAATTTCATTACTGCCTAATTTGTACTTCTTCATCGCTCGTGTTTAATATTCGTACAGGTATAATACGATTATCGATGGGTTTTACTATAATTCCGGCTGTAAAAAGACCTTTTGAAAACTCATTTGGCAATACGACACATTCGTCAGATTCCTCTATTTGAAAATATTTTATAATTTCGCACCGTGGTGGTATGCATGTTATTGTTTTATATTTAGATTCTAAAGAAGATGTGAATGATTCAGTTTTACTAGAGAGAGATACTGTGAAACACTCGCAATCAATTACGGCGTTATATTTTGTGAAGAAATCTAATCCTAAAATGCCATGAAAATCTTGTGTGAAACTGTCAATGATATAAAATTCCTGGTTGAATTTAAAATTTTCTAACCGAAGTGGGATATCAACGAACCCAATTGACTTTATATACATAGATCCATGAAATCCCATTAATCCTTACTTTTGTCGACCTGTACATTTTCATTTTGACTTAAGGTCTCTGGAAAAATTACACTAATAGATGCGCCTGTACAAGTAAAAATAATAAACTTTTGTTTTCGTATTGAAATCATAAACAATTTAATCCATTGATATTTAATATACAATCACCGCAGATTTCCTCATTAGGAACGAAAACATTTTTCTGCATTATTGAAATTACCTGTGTTTGAAGTGTTGGAATTATTTGCTGAGCATGCATTGACCTAACGGTTGTTCGTATTTCTAGGGGGCATGAACCTTGGCAAGGGTGTGTAATATTGCAACTACCTCTATAGGATTTAAAAAATTGGCAAAGTGCATTTTCCTAGTTGCCTTTATTGACATATCCGCGTGCCATTGTTTCAACGTAATTGCACTTTTCTTTCAAACACAGCTTAGGTCAGAAATAGATGGAGCGACAGTCTCACAGAGATGCTTGTGTTTTACAACATATCCCAATTCAAGAGCACTCCCAGTTAAAAAATAGTTTTAAGAACAGCGGGATGGACGGATAAAGTGTAGTTTCGCTATGTGGGATAATGGGTCAAAAATGAATTTCCGTAGTTTATTCGAAGTAAGTCAACTAAAAAAAAACAGAAATTATAGCAAAGCAGGTAGTTTATTGTACAAGGCACTTAGAGAGTTTTCAGATTTATATCGGACCCTGTGCATATGGCGCTTCTTTGTTGATGTACATATAATAAGCGCAAGAATCTTTCTCGAACGTTACGTCCTCACCCATGACCGCCTTACTTCCACCCATAGGATTGGCAATGCAACCGGTGCACATCAGACAGCTTTTGGCATTAAACCTATTGGAACTTAAACTTTCGATCATATAGTCTACAGCTCGCAAATGACTACACGCAGCTAAAAATCGAACAAATTGTAACCTCTTGGCCATGTATAGGTACATTTAATAACGTACCAGGATAAAGTAGTGCATTTAGCGGATTGCTACTAGGTGAATCAAAAATAGAACATCCCGACTGAATAGCTCCAAAATCGGGATAAAAGTCGACAGTACCACAATTTCCAACATAGCCCAGTATTCCCATATTTGTGTGGATCACCATGACGAGTTTAGCATCAGACGCATCCAATCGGGAATCAGCGCCCCTTAAAGTGTACAGTGGACCAGCTGGATCCAATGCGCTAATTCTTCCCAGTATCTTTGAGCACTGGGCTTTAGTTTCTTGTCCAATTAAACCTGCCAGTTGACCACCCATCGAATGTCCCACCATGTGCAGGTCTCGAATTTCGATGTTGTGCTCATAATCAGCTTTGCATAAAAATTGCGCAACAGTTTGAGCAATTCGTGGTAAGTTACAGTACACGTTAGCGTAGTAATCCTTTGAGTATGCCGACCAATCGATCGCGATTACGTTTGCGTCGTACCGCTTCAGGTACGCGTCCTTCAGTTCCGGCATGAGATTGTTGTTGTGACTGCAAAGGAACCCGTGCGATGTTAGAATTGTTTTTCTGCCTTTCAATATTGACGTATCAATGTCTCGTACATTTCGACCGGTCGGTGGACCATCTCTAGTATACAACCACATATCTACCTTTGACCCATCATAAGATATCTCCGAGCACTCATTAAATTCATTCAACAGGTTCCCAGCAAGCAGACTCGCCACCTCCCCGACAATCGAATTTGGTAGATCGTCCAGAGTGAAATTATAAGAGCACAAAGCTGAAAAAGAAGCGACGTGACTAACAAGAAAGTGAAGCAATGGGTTTACCTCCTGTGGAATAATGGATAAAACTGCATAGTAGCGCTGAAACGAAAAGAATCGCCATTTTTACTGGTTCAAGCCTTCAAGGGCTACTCACGCGTGATTTTGAATTACTCCTTTATGTAGACATTCTAATCAACAAGCGGGCCCAATATCAAGATGTAATCTAAAAAAAACATTATATGCAATCAGATAATTTTAATTAAGCATTACCTGGATTGTATTGTTCCGAAACAATGGTGTTTATCAAGGGAAATTGGTATACCTACACTTGGTAAGATAGGGCCGCCGAAATATGGTGATAGCTAGGTATAACCTTCCATGTGCATTGTGTTGTGTATGTCGGCTAAATATACCCTACTTGCAGTTAAAAAACTGGAATTATCTCTTCTAATTCTCAACCGAATAGTTGTAGCCTAAAGGGCTTCATTTTTACACGAGTCAAGATAGTTCAAATTTTCGGTAAACCTAGACAAAAGTAATATAAAGCTAATTTTTGGTACAGATCATAATTTAGGGCTAAATAGTTATACAGGGTGGTGACTTGCGTCACGCATCATAGGGATTTCAATGTAAAATTCATAACATGCGATTATTGGCTCCCCAAATTATTTTAGAGCAAAAATGTATTAAGGTTTTTTGTAGAAAAAATTTTTTTACGTCAATAAACCCTATTAGTTTTCAATTTTTTACATAATAAAGACGGAAAATTGGAAAAATAAAACCCGCATCTTTTTCAATAATCTGCGATGCCATGGAATTTTCTAAAACAAAAAGATATCCAGTTATCAATTAGCAGCAGTTCGAAATGGATTTTTTTCACTACTAGCGTCTGATGACATGATTATTAACCTTTTTTCCACTTGTAAAGTAGGCTTTCTCGGCATTTGTTCAAAGTGGTTAATATTTTTTTATGATTAACTAGTAGTCAATAATGAGAACTGTCACGCTGTCACTTTTAGAAAACACAACCCGAAATTTCGCTCAATGAACGTTTAGACATGTTCTCTAA
>NW_022170511.1:46011952-46112350 GCF_008802855.1 Photinus pyralis
GATATAGTCCAGTCAAATTAGCACAATTTTGGACAAATAAAAACATTAATTGGTAAAGATCTGAATTTTGGTATACACATTTATTGGGACTTTCTATTGAACATACTAAAAGTCCCTGTCAAAATCTGTTGCGCTCGAGACGCCATCTTGGAAAAACGGTACACTTTTCCAGTTTTTTGCCCATATCTCTGCAATTATTACTGACACGAAGAAATAGTTTACATGAAAAATATAGTTTACTAAATTCCCTATAAAAAAGAGTATTTACATTTTTTTTGTATCTCCAATACTTTAGCTGTAATCTCATGTTGAATACGTCAGAACGCGTTTAAGCCCCGTATCGTAGTTATAGAAGGAGGCCGTCTTTTTTATGACTACACCGATAGCTGTAACAGAGCCAAAAAATGAACAGAATTGTCGTGCGATAAAGCATTCTAGCAATGACATAATGTTTGATGATACATCATGTTTTTTTCAAAAAGGTAAGCGAAAATGTGTAAAAGTGTTGAGCAACGAAATGATTTCTGAAGCTGAAGAACGCCCTTATCTGCATAAGTATAACGTGCCTGCTAGTGAGAGATATTAAAACCGACATCGTTATCAGACCTTCAGAATTACCTTGACCCTGTTCGGACTGCACTGAAGGCTCCCAGTCCACACTCAGTGCTCACATTGAAGATGAAAGTTCTATTGAGAGAGAGTTTTATGAGAAACCTTTAAACGTGTCTCATACCAAGCTTGAGTGCGACGACTTCGCATATATAAGAAATACTGGTAGAATTTTCAATGAATTTAATGATTTGTAAAAAGCTGTAAAAAAATATCTGCGCGACTGTTTCGAGAGCTCAGGATACTTGATTCCCTATTCGATGTCGGATTATAGCTAAAGTATTGGACATACAAAAAAATGTTAATATGCTTTTTTGTGGGCAATTTAATAAACTATATTTTTTATCTGAACTATTTTTCCGTATCGATAATTGTTGCCGATATATAGGCAAGAAACTGAAAAAGTGCTCCTTTTTTCCAGGATGGCGCCTCGAGCGCAACAGATTTTGACGGGGACTTTTAGTATGTCCAATAGGGAACACTAATGAAAATGTGTACCAAAATTCAGATCTTTACCGATTAATGTTTTTATTTTTTCTTATTTGACTGGACTATAATGGGTCAAAAATGAATTTCCGTAGTTTATTCGAAGTAAGTCAACTAAAAAAAAACAGAAATTATAGCAAAGCAGGTAGTTTATTGTACAAGGCACTTAGAGAGTTTTCAGATTTATATCGGACCCTGTGCATATGGCGCTTCTTTGTTGATGTACATATAATAAGCGCAAGAATCTTTCTCGAACGTTACGTCCTCACCCATGACCGCCTTACTTCCACCCATAGGATTGGCAATGCAACCGGTGCACATCAGACAGCTTTTGGCATTAAACCTATTGGAACTTAAACTTTCGATCATATAGTCTACAGCTCGCAAATGACTACACGCAGCTAAAAATCGAACAAATTGTAACCTCTTGGCCATGTATAGGTACATTTAATAACGTACCAGGATAAAGTAGTGCATTTAGCGGATTGCTACTAGGTGAATCAAAAATAGAACATCCCGACTGAATAGCTCCAAAATCGGGATAAAAGTCGACAGTACCACAATTTCCAACATAGCCCAGTATTCCCATATTTGTGTGGATCACCATGACGAGTTTAGCATCAGACGCATCCAATCGGGAATCAGCGCCCCTTAAAGTGTACAGTGGACCAGCTGGATCCAATGCGCTAATTCTTCCCAGTATCTTTGAGCACTGGGCTTTAGTTTCTTGTCCAATTAAACCTGCCAGTTGACCACCCATCGAATGTCCCACCATGTGCAGGTCTCGAATTTCGATGTTGTGCTCATAATCAGCTTTGCATAAAAATTGCGCAACAGTTTGAGCAATTCGTGGTAAGTTACAGTACACGTTAGCGTAGTAATCCTTTGAGTATGCCGACCAATCGATCGCGATTACGTTTGCGTCGTACCGCTTCAGGTACGCGTCCTTCAGTTCCGGCATGAGATTGTTGTTGTGACTGCAAAGGAACCCGTGCGATGTTAGAATTGTTTTTCTGCCTTTCAATATTGACGTATCAATGTCTCGTACATTTCGACCGGTCGGTGGACCATCTCTAGTATACAACCACATATCTACCTTTGACCCATCATAAGATATCTCCGAGCACTCATTAAATTCATTCAACAGGTTCCCAGCAAGCAGACTCGCCACCTCCCCGACAATCGAATTTGGTAGATCGTCCAGAGTGAAATTATAAGAGCACAAAGCTGAAAAAGAAGCGACGTGACTAACAAGAAAGTGAAGCAATGGGTTTACCTCCTGTGGAATAATGGATAAAACTGCATAGTAGCGCTGAAACGAAAAGAATCGCCATTTTTACTGGTTCAAGCCTTCAAGGGCTACTCACGCGTGATTTTGAATTACTCCTTTATGTAGACATTCTAATCAACAAGCGGGCCCAATATCAAGATGTAATCTAAAAAAAACATTATATGCAATCAGATAATTTTAATTAAGCATTACCTGGATTGTATTGTTCCGAAACAATGGTGTTTATCAAGGGAAATTGGTATACCTACACTTGGTAAGATAGGGCCGCCGAAATATGGTGATAGCTAGGTATAACCTTCCATGTGCATTGTGTTGTGTATGTCGGCTAAATATACCCTACTTGCAGTTAAAAAACTGGAATTATCTCTTCTAATTCTCAACCGAATAGTTGTAGCCTAAAGGGCTTCATTTTTACACGAGTCAAGATAGTTCAAATTTTCGGTAAACCTAGACAAAAGTAATATAAAGCTAATTTTTGGTACAGATCATAATTTAGGGCTAAATAGTTATACAGGGTGGTGACTTGCGTCACGCATCATAGGGATTTCAATGTAAAATTCATAACATGCGATTATTGGCTCCCCAAATTATTTTAGAGCAAAAATGTATTAAGGTTTTTTGTAGAAAAAATTTTTTTACGTCAATAAACCCTATTAGTTTTCAATTTTTTACATAATAAAGACGGAAAATTGGAAAAATAAAACCCGCATCTTTTTCAATAATCTGCGATGCCATGGAATTTTCTAAAACAAAAAGATGTCCAGTTATCAATTAGCAGCAGTTCGAAATGGATTTTATGATCGACTTGGTTATTGCCTTACAGTTAATGGTGACTTATTCGAACATTTATTGTAAATTGTTATGTTAGGAAACCATTTTTAGTAATTTGATCTTTCTTTATGTTGAATTCGCTGTTCTAAATATAATACTTTTTGATAGAATTTGATTTGTTTTATAGCAGACATTCCATGGCATGACGGATATTGTAGTTTTTGTATTATAAAATTCCATGGCATCACAGATTATTGAAAAAGATGCGGGGGTTATTTTCCCAATTTTCTGTCTTCATTATGTAAAAAATTGGAAACTAACGCGGTTGATTGACGTAAAAAATTGTTGTCTATAAAAACCTTAATACATTTTTGCTCTAAAATAATTTGGGGAACCAATAATGGCATGTTATGAATTTTACATTGAAATCCCTATGATGCGCGACGCAAGTCACCACCCTGTATACTAAAAGTCATCCACCTTCGGCAACCCCCTCTCTTCGTCCCTCACCCCTCTCCCGTTAATAGCTGAGTGACTTTCTCGAAAACTATCAACTTTACGGAAAAATATCAAGTGTAGTACACACCTGTGGCGTATCAAAGCAAGTATTCTCCGAGATTAATTGAAATTTCTTTAAGGGCCTTTGAATTTACTGCTTTTAACCAAAAACTATAAGCTTACCGGAAAATATTTATTTATTTTTTATTTTATTTTATTGTCTTTATTTTATAGTGGGCGGAGCGTTAGCTAATTAGCTACTCTTCCTACTCAACCCACTACACAATCACAAACAGCAATGCCTTACCTGGGATTCTAACCCAGGACCCTTGTAGTCAAAGTTACAGCTACTAACGCGGAAACTCATCTAAGGTACGCAGGTCGTTTCCAATTTTTTGTAGGTAATAAAATGGCACATCCATTATGTGTAGAACAATTGGTATCTCCAAATTTCGGGGCCATCCGGATAAATATATTCGATAAACTCCTCCCCCCATTGAAGGACATGTTCTTATAATTGATTTTTCTGTAACTGCACGTATTTTCCCTTTTTTGTGTAAAGCAGATGTTTTATTGCAGCCAGAAACTGCATGAGCAACGAGAATAACTTCTTTCATAATATCTTCTATAGTAGTTTTTACCTCAGTTATTCCATATGTATACTTTTCTAGCCGTTCGGCTTGTGGCTGGAAGTACACTTACCTACATAGGTTAGGCAGACAAAACGGGAGATTTCTTTAAAAAAAAGTTGATCAATGAACCTGGAGGCCTTCGCTTCTTAATAAAAAAAAGACAGTTCTCCTTTTCATAATTACTGTGCGTTGTCTTCATTCCGCCACATTTTGCAATTTGAATGAATGATTTAATTAAATTCAATTTTTTCTTTTTAGCATATTTAATAATTTTTATTAAGTAAATTAGAAAACATAAAGTTATTTATGTCAATATTTCAAAAGAGGATTGATCAAATTTCAATTATAACGAATTAAATGTAAATACAAAATAAAAATAGTCATTGTTACTCGCGTGATTGTAAGAATCCATGGCCCACTATTCAAAAACAGTAAAAAATAAGGTTTTTATTGATTTTCATGACTAAAATTAAAAAAAATATATAAAATGTTGTGATGCATCCAGAGCTGGGCAGAATACTTTTAAAAAGTATTTGAATACTAACTAGTAAATACTTTACACAAATCAAAGGTATTTGAATACTAAATACTTTTACGTCCAGCACAAGCCAATACTAGATACAGATACATTGTAAAGTATTCAAATACTTTAAAAAATAAGTACTCAAATACTTAAGAATGTATTCGAATACTTTCAAAAGTATTCGAATACTTTGAAAAGTATTTCATTAACTTACTTTGAAAAGTATTCGAATACAGTAACAAGTATTCAAATACTTTAAAATTTAAAATAGTATACTAGATAAAAGTCTTAATACTACTTAAAAAATCAAGTTATACTTTGTATGGGGTTAGCTTTTTTTTATTTCTATTGTTATATACAAATTTAAGGGGAGTAAATGCGTATTATTATTATTGTTATATACGAGGTACCTACCAGGACCTTTCTTATATCAATTATATCCTTAAGAATATGTGCAGTTTTCAAAGCGTCGTGCACATGATACGTAGGTACGCCTTTCTGAAATTAATCCTAGCGATTTTGGAACAGATCCATTTTTGACCATTCGTTTGTCCGTGTGCATGATAGTTTGTAGATAACTTCTTGGGAATTAAATAAAGCATTACAACATGCACCTACAGGTAAAGCGATGGGCTTGGACGGAATATCAAATGAATTTTTGAAAAATTTGAGCATGAATTGGCATACATACATTTTACGTCTTTTCAACAGGATTTTAGACTCAGAACAGATACCATATCAGTGGTCAAAAATTAAAATGATACACTTGCATAAAAAAGGTGACATATCAGTTACTGACAATTACAGAGGGATCGCGATAATGAATCACATAGCCAAAATATTTAACTACATTATTTATAATAGAATATCGAACTTTGTAGAAGAATCTCAAATATTACCAGAAAGTCAGTGTGGTTTTAGAAGAGGAAGGGACTGTCAAGACAATATTTTTGTACTGAATGCAATTATTTTTAATAATATTCGTTTAAAAAAGCAAAGGATGTACGCTCTATTTGTTGATTTTAAAAAGGCATTTGATTCAATTCAACACGATCTTTTATGGCAAAAACTTTCACAAACGGGAATAAGTGCTAAACTCATAAGATTAATAAAAGGTTTTTACTCTAAAGCGACATTGCAGATCGAGCAAGAGGGGCGTCTATCAGAGGTAATTAATATCACCAAAGGTGTGCTACAGGGTGATGTTCTAAGCCCCTTACTCTTTTCGTTGTTCACAGCAGACATGGAAGCGTTTTTTAAAAATTATGGAATAAGTGGAGCTCCTTTAGATGCCGTCACAGATATAAGATTTTTAATGTACGCAGATGATTTGGTCATATTTGCTAAGTCTGCGTCAAACATGAGAAAAGCGTTACGGGCACTAGAAAGTTACTGCTCCCTTAACAGCCTAACTGTTAATGTGGATAAAACAAAAATTATTGTATTTCGCAAAGGTAACCGTATTGCGGCGGACGACCCTTTTCTGTATAATAATGGCGCTATCGAAGTAGTAAACTCTCATTCTTACTTAGGGTTAACTTTTCACTTTAACGGAAGTTTCAAATGCACTGCCAAAGACAGAATACGCAAAGCAAAAATTAGCTCAGCCACTATTTTAAATGTAATAAACACGGCTAAAATGGACACTTGGGATTCTATCCTCAAGTTGTATCAAACAGTAGTAGTGCCCACTGTAGCGTATGGTTGTGGAGTCTGGGGCCCTCCGTTTACCAAGCTGATTGAGCAAGTTCAAGTAAATTTTTTTAAAAAGGTACTGTATTTACAAAACTCCACCCCAGGGTATGTTATAAGAATGGAATTGTTGCTTCCCAAACTGGAATATTACGTAATTAAATTCGCTTTACTACTGTTAATTAAACCCAAAGGATCAGGTAAAGATCGGTATACTCACAAAGCTTTACGACGGTTAATATACCTTGATAGTTGTCACACTAATAATCCAGAAAACAACTGGTACACACAAATAAAAAAATTCATAGAGAGCATTCGCGAAGATTACTTTAACCCAGAAGGGGTAGATAGCAGTTACATTTTAGACACCCTTGATAAATACACTAAAAAAAATGCTAACGATGATTGGGATAAAGTACTTTTGAGTGTATATTGTAACACGTATAAGTACACTCTGAAACAAAACCCTCTCACAAACACATCAGTCTCCATCATAAGATTGCCGATTCCCTTGAAATATAAAAGAACCTTAATGCAAATTAAAACTCACAATAAAGATATGGTAGTAATGTACGTCAATAAAATCAATTATAAAATAAAAATCACAGATATATGTACTATATGCAACACACATCAATGCGAAACTCTCCAACACCTCTTCTTTGAGTGCCCACTATACCAACCTCTCAGAAAAGAGCTCATTACTATTTTTCCAGAACGTGATATATTTACAACATTACAAAATTTAAACAGAAAAAATTTTTTTACCGTGGTGGTTTTTTTAACGGAGGCTATGAAGTTGAGATCATTTCTGTTGAATGAGTGACATAATAACAATAACTACAAAAACAAATAAATTAAGAAAATGACAGTCATTTACTTTCTTTCGTATGGAGTACAGCCGAAGAATAGATATTGATTTTGCTATACTTTTTGTTTTTTATCTCGTGCTTTTCTTTTAAATTCGAATGTTATGTTAGATGGTTTTCTTTCTTTTTCTTTTTCTTGCTAGTGAAGATTAATTTAATTTGTTCATGATATACATGTCAAGGGAACAATAAAGATTATTATTATTATTATTATTATGATAGTTTGTTTAGAAACCTGCGATCGCTTTGAAAATTGGTACACATGGTCTTAAGGATATAGGAAAGGTCCCTATCGTTTTTAAGTTACGTAGACTATCGAGTCAAAATGTTTCACTCCAGGTCGTTCAGTATTCAGTTGTATCGGATTTTTATATTTGATTTTGTGACAATGGAAACTTTCCCTAAATATTTCTAAATTGTTCTCAAATATTTGAATAACTTAAAAGTACTGCCTTTTTTTGCGCCCCGAAAAAAAAATTGTCTCAGATCGACCCGGAAAAAAATTTTTTTTATAGAATGAGGCCTGTAGAATCCATAATTTCAAACAGTTCCAAGATGGGGCTACTAGTTCAAAAGTTACAGCCCTTTGAATTTTCTTTCGAAATTGGTTTCTAGTCTATAACTTTTTATTGAGAATTCTGATCGAAAAAGTACGAATTGTTTTGCATTCTACGCACCAAAATTAATAAGAAAAAGTGGTTTCCCGAGAAATTTTGGTGTAGTCGATTTTTGGTAAAAAAGGAAGGTTATACACTGCCTATTTTTGAGGCCCGGAGAAAAAATTATCTCAGATCGACCCGGAAAAAAATTTCTTATAGAATGAGGCCTGTAGAAACCATAATTTCAAACAGTTCCAAGATTGGGCTACTAGTTCAAAAGTTACAGCCCTTTCAATTTTCTGTCGAAATTGGTTTCTAGTCTATAACTTTTGATTGAGAGGTCTGATCGAAAAAGTACGAATTGTTTTGGATTCTACGCACCAAAATTAATAATAAAAAATGTTTTCCTGAGAAATTTTGGAGTAGTCGATTTTTGGTAAAAAAAAGGAAGGTTAAGTATTCAAATACTATGCGAAGTATTCGAATACTAAATATGTGTGAATGTATTTGAGTTACAAATACAAATACTGCTTCCATAAAGGTATTTAATTACTTAATTATTAAAGGATTTGAATACTAAAAAGTATTTACAAAATCGAATACTGCCCAGCTCTGGATGCATCAATGTAGTCGGGAAACAATTGACGTTAAGATAATTATACAGGGTATTGCATTAAAAAACCTTGTCCAGCGAGACCACACATCCCCAGGCAACTTAGAGAACACACCCCATACGGAGCATGATGGAACTTCTCCAGATCGCCAGTGAAGTGGAAAAGGGCTCGAAGGCCACGCCTCATCCTAACTGCCAGACACCAAGAGCAAGGAAACGGGCGTCCCACAATTTCAACCGAACCAGCGCCTCACCATCATCGGCACCTCCATGCTCTTCCAACCCCTCACGCCCTCCTGAAACACCTATTCTTACATACTATTTAGGCTTCGGGTCTTAAGACAGTTCTTGGGGAAGGATAGTGACATCTTCTTCTTGGTACCTCAGAGATCATAGAACCAGTGGGTTTAGGGGGTATGGAATAGCCCCCAGTAAACGAAAGGATCGACGACTATTTGCAAAGAAAATGGTAATGGGGCATTGGATTACCCCCCGACTCTCCGGAACCACCATCTTTTACAAACCGTGTAGGCTTCAGGTCTCATGACAGTTGTTGGGGAAAGATAACGAGATCCTCTTCTTCGTGTCTCAGAGAACATAGCACCGGAGGGTTCCATACCCCCTAGCAAACAAAGGAATCGACGACTAATTAAAAAAAAATATGTTAAAACCTCAGCACCCTTATGGTAGTATTCTGGAAGTGGGAATGAAACTGTTGTCTACTGGGGGTATTCGATATATTCCAAACACCCCGGAAACACTTTGCTTTACAAACCGTTCAGGTTTCAGGTCTCATGACAGATGTTGTGGAACGATTGTGACATCTTTTCTTCCGTACCGCATCAGAGAACATAGAACCGAGGGTCCTACGGGTATAGAATACACCCCCCCCCCCAGCAAACGAAAACGACAACTATTTAAAAAATCAACTTCATTACCCTTATGGAACTATTCTGAAAATGGCAATAGAACTATCCGTCTAGTCGCAAACGCTTTCTTTTACAAACCGTTTAGGTTTCAGGTCTCATGATCGTTGTTGTGGAAACCGGGGGATGTGCGAGTATGCAATAGCACCCACCAAACGAAAGAATCCTCGACTATTTCTATAAAGAATCTTAAAACCTAAGCACTTAGGGTAGTATTCTGAACATGGCAATGAAACTGTTGTAACGGTTTATTTCCTTAATTACAAAGCAGTCAATATTTACTTGTTGAATGAGCCTCGTAGCAGTCGTAACCTTGGAACTTTAAACACGCAATTTTTAGCGGGAAATATTTGCGGCGCTGCGATTAGTCATTATCGATGCTTAACATTCATTTCCCTCTTTCGATTGCAAGCTTCGAGCGAGTGGACGTTAGTTTGATAACTCATAGAATCATTTAATTTGGAGATTCCGCCATACCGTTTGGAAAGATTTTTCCCGATTACCTCCAATAGTAAGGAGTTGTTGCGTTTTTTTTTCTCTTCTGCTTTGTAAGTACGCCAGTTGCAATTATTCTGCTTGACATGTACCTTTTTTCTTTGGGTTGATATTTGCTGTACAATTCTCCATCGACGATTGTTCCACATTCATCTATAATTATCCCTCTTATTTAAAGAGGTATGTACATTTTAAGCCTGATTTTAAGGTTATCAACAACGAGGGTTTCATGTAATTTCTTTTAGGGTTTTAATTTCCAGTTTTAATTTCGAATTTCAAAATCTCGTTTGAATTGTAAACTAGTGTAAAGGAGCCGTTCGGATACGTTTCCCATACGAATTTGGGATACCCATGGCTTGAATAAAAAAAAAATGACAAATTTTTCGGGTGAAGGTGCAAAGTGTTGAGCTTGGAGCTACGCCTCCAAACGTAAGTATATCATTCAACATGCGCGACAATAAATTTTAAACATGTGCGGTAATAAACCCACAATCTTGCACTCACACACTAATGGCCCACGCCGTAGGTGGTTAAATCTGAATATCAGAAAGACCATTTTTTCCAAAAATTAAGGGGCTAGTCTCTAAGGTATCCATAGGTACTTGACAACCTGACCCAGTATATAGGGACCGTTTCCTTTGAACTATTCATTTGGTAAAAAGAATGATAAAAAAGAACAAAAAAAAACAACTCAACAAGTACTCTACAGCGTATTTTAGCTGTCGAGAAATTGGGTTTGGCGTATCATGTTTTCCTTTACCTATCAGGCTATCACCATGGAACTTATAACTAAATTCAATGCTATCACGATAATGGGATAACGCATGAACTTCAAAAGATTACTTATTTCCGTTCAGTATTATCGCTAGATTGACATCTGGAATCTAATTTTATTACACGTGCCTATAAATGTCCTAATTATGATGATACATGGCAAAAGAGAAAAGCACCACTTCTCAAAAGTACGCATTGGGATGTTCTAGATGCCTCGTGGTACTCTTGTGTAAAGTTTTAAAGGATTATATGTTGGATATTTGCAAATAATCACTAAACTGAATTTTCTGCTGTGCAGTGTGCAGTCTCGGGAGTATTTTACTAAAATTTCATACAATTACAAGTTAGTGGTGCAACACCGACCATTTTCGTGTTCTCTAACATAAAATTCGGCTGCAATTGCTGCAGATACCATTCTTCCGCTGCGTATAAAACGTGTTACATAATCCCCCGATAAAATAAAATTAAAAAACCGTTCGCAAAGTATGCAAAGCAGGTGTGATCGTCGCACTTGCCAATAATCTCCAAACGGGTTTCTTGTTCTATTCTTTTTTTATGTCAAAATATATATGCAAATATCCTAATTTGCAAAAAATCCGTACCCACTCGTCCTTGCGAACCCAAATATCTCGACCGGTCCCGATCTAATTCATTAGAGACCCACTGCTTTGAAAAACAACAACCTCCCTGGTATTTCCGGGCAGTAAAAAAGCGGCAAGCGCCACTATTAATTGGCATTTAACCCTTTTATATCGTTGGTATCCGCAAGCTGCGTTACATCTCCTTGAACCCTCAAAACAATTTCGATTGAACTCTTAATTGCGTTATATAATCTTAGCATCGCCATTATTGATGTGTGTATTTTCGTTATAATTAAGTTATTGTTTTCAGCGGAATGTATTACCATCAATCATACAAACTAGGAACTAAGTGAATGGTAATGTATGTAATTCCCTTTAATTAGTATAATAAATAGAGGGTGAACGTATAATTATATTTTTTGTGATTTCTATGTATGTGAATACAATTACACCAGCGCTGGTGGTCCATTGAATTAATCCCACTGTCACAGCACAAAAACCTAATTATACGGCACAGATTATTCTAGATTTTTTTAACATCCCACTTAAGGGTTGGAATTCCATATTCAAACAGTTCGACAAATCACGTTTTTAATAATACGGCCTCTGAATCGGAGGGTTAAAATTTGAGTTTTAAATGTGGCTTTCGCCCTACGGATGATTGAGAAAAGTTCAATTTAGAAAATTTATTGCAGTTGAAAATTGCATCAATAAACCGTAAATTGTAATAAAAAGTTACTTCTTCGGAGGAATAGTAGTAGTAGAGTAGTAATGCATTCGGCAGGTGCTGTGAATTCGGCCAAAGAACAGGTGCAAGCGGACTTTTCTCTATTTCACTTTGACACGGGCCAGTTACAAGTGAGGTTAAATAGGAATGTATCGGGTTGCTCCCATTGGGTTCCTCTAATTTTCTCTCGCACGCGCCAAATTATTCGTTTTAATCTTCTAAACAAACTAGCCCATTTGTACACTTTAAGCCTTAAAAAAGTAGTGTCGTGTTTCGTGGTAAATCGTATAGCATTAATTCATATTTGATGAACTGATTGTAGACCACCTTTATTGCTCTTAAACTGAAAATCAAGATTATGATCTGAAACAAAAGATCGACAGGATTGAAATTTTCAGAAGACCCAAAATGGCACTAATAAATCTCAATTTGTGTCTCTCGAGGAGTTGCTGTAATTGGCGGATACTTTTCTACAAGTTTTCCACCTATTATAAATAGGCAGACATTGATATTCCATGCTATCTGCTCCTATTTTTACCTCAAAAGTTGTCTATTTTTTTGGTATTGTACATTTAAATGAGGCACGAGTCTCAAGTAATCTCTATCTACCCACCAGAATCAATGAATCTCCAGCTGGAAGCGGTCTATCTGATGACCCTAATGTGCAAATTTTGACACACACCTGTAGAATGTACCTATATAATGTCTTTTCTTTAAAACGAGGTCTAGAAGTAGGTACATTATATGTCTCATAAACAAGTGCTGGTAACAGAAAGATCACATGTTGGAAAAAATACAAACAGCGTAGGGCGTAATAAAGAGACCTAATTGTTGCTAATGGGGACACTAATTATATGACAGATTTTCATGTAAAACTTTGGGGGATTCTTTAGACTACTATCAAAGTAGGTACTATGAATGGAAATTGCTCGGAAATCGTTCGTCCCTGATCTTCGCGATCGCTTTGACCAGATACGCCCTAGAAATTGCCCGGAGATATGCAAGGGTTGCGCTACGGAGGTTGCAGGAGGTACAGTGGGGCGAAAAATTAACCGTACCGAGAACTCGGAAATCATTACTCGGGGTTGTCGCGTTTATTTTTTACTCAAAAGCAGGGACCTAGACCGGACCGAAAATGGACCGAAACCGGTATTTTTTCAGGACAGAAAACCGAACCGAAACAGTTATTCCTTCAGAAATAGAAACTTATTAAGAACCGGAACCCTTACTATTTTTTCGGTTCTCTTCGTTTTTTTACGGTTCTTAACAGGTTATTGGAAGTGAAAGGGCGCGTCGGTACACACGTTCTGAAAATTAATAACATATTACTCTAAGATTGGCATGGATGGATTATAAATTGAAGGCACTACGGGTGGCGGTGGCGATTATTTAGCCACTACTGTAATGTAAGTAATAAAAGGAGGGGCGAAGTTTTAGAAAATAAAAATAAATACAATACTCCATGCATAATTTTTTTACATACGTTTTTGTCTATTTTTTCTGTTTTTTATTAATAAATTAAGTTAAAATACATATTTCCCTCTTTCTCCTTTATTATCCTTATCTACAGCTACACTGACGATACTCACGTTTTGATATTCATGGCTTTTTACTTGTTTTTCACAAAAAAAAGCACAGATCGAACCGTTATTTTCTTTAGGTCCGAAACCGGAAATTTCAAGGGCAAATTTGAACTCTGCGACTGCGAAAACCCTAGAGAAACCATATTCTGAGCAATTTCCCGGCACTGTTAATTTTTCACTTCACTGCACCTCCGGCACTCGGTAGCGCTGCCGTCGATCATCCCCGGTTCATTTAGAGGGACTCTGTGCCTCCGACAAACCCCGAGTATGGATTTCTAGGCGATTGTTCAGGGTTTTCATGTATGTTTATAATTTTTATGCAATAATAAATGCAATTATGTATCTTGATTTAATAGGAGACACCGCTAGATTGGTCTCAGAATCGAGGAGGTGGTATCTTGGTCCTTACCGTGGTGGTTGTAAGCCAATTTTATTTGAACATCGAACTGGTAACTTGTAGATTTAATAAAGCTCTGTTTTCCCTATAATTTCAGATTCTCCATTTATCTACATTACGGATCTCGACCTAAGCCTAAGACAAGACGCGCCTAGAGCAGGATGGAGGAGGTGGTATCCTGGTATCTTACTTCTTCCCATGGTGATGGTAAGGCAATTTTTATTTACATAGATTTTGTATATTTTGTCTGTAAAACTGTAATATTTTCCTTATTATTGCAGATTTGACAATAATCTGCAATATGGACCTTGTCCTAAGAGAGCGCAGATAGAGCAGGACCGAGCAGGTGTAATCTGACCTTTTCCTCTGGTTTGTGAGGCACTTTATGTTTGGAATCCAGTGGTAACTTTTTTATGACCCATGTACGTTTTGTCTTAAGTTATAATTTCAGGTTCGACGTTTATCTGCATACGGATCTCGAACTGACAGGAAGCAAAAGCAACCAGAGCTGAAGCGACGTGATGTCTCATTCTCACAATGGTGGCAAGGCACATTTATACTTATGTACCGGGTGTCTCACACAAATCATTACGTAAAAGTATTCAGGCTGTCATTGCTAATTTAAATCTGAATATGGGGATACCGTAATCTATGAAGGTATGTAAATTTTCAGATTTAAATTATCAATCAGCCTCTATAACTAAATTGATAAATAGTTACCAAATTGGAGTAAACTATGTATACTGTTGTAGGGACTAGCCTTTGCACCAAATTTAACGTACATCTTAAGTAAATTAGATGGCATAATTTTCTGACAATTCAAATGTGTAGGTGATAAAGTAAGTATATCAAAAACTTGTACAGAAATCGTAGGCACATGTTAATTATGTGCTAGCCTCTATAGATGAGGGAAATAAGGAAAAAAGTTCGAAATGTGGTTTCGGCAGCGTTCAGAAAAATATGAAGAAACAGTTTGTACAATACTGATTGAGCCATTTTTTACCACCCGTTCGTTAGTAAGGGATATATTGCATTGCGTTGAGGTAAAAAGTTACCCTCCACCTTTTTGTTGGAAATACACGTTTTAAAGCACCAGGAATCCTAATCAAACAAAATTTCGATGATGTCGGGCTATCCGTCTGTCTGTCGGTCCGTCTGTATACTCTCATTTCCGGCTAAACGGTTGAACCGATTGGAACCAAATTTAAAAAATAATTCGTGTAGTCCCGTTTTTTCAGGAATGTGTGTGATTATTGTGTAATAAAGTCCCAAGCGAATTCGGTGCCGCCAGCGAGAGGGGTGGGAGTTGTGGGTACAGTTTTTCGCCTATATCTGGAAAACGACGAGTTATAAGAAATCTAAATCGAGAGCTCATTAAATTTGGTACATTTTTACTTCTAGGTATACATTTTTTCGAAAAAGTTTTCAGAAAAGGCGTTTTCGGTCGAAGGCGATCTTCTAATAACAATTACTGAGTCTTTTTCCAAAACGGAGCCTCTTACTTAATTCAGTTATCATTTAAATGTCTAACTTTTAATTAAAATGGGTACGTTTAATGCCAGTTACCTACTGTTGAAAACTGTTCAACCGAAAACGCGAGCTTTTAGAAAATTGCTCGTTGTAGCACTGTTACAAATCATGAAACTTCACTCCAAAATCTTTCAAACTTTGGGAAACTTACAGCTCTTGTAGAATAAAGACAAGAATGTGATGTATAAGAAACCCTGATGCAATTCAACTATAAAAGTAAATTTTCCTTGCTGCTCTAAACTTCCGTCCTAATAAAAATAACACGTTTTTGTTTGGTTATCACATGCATGTTAAAATGAATATTTTATTTCCCACAATTTTGTAATCTGCCAGGGTCGTGTAGATAACCGGTCAATTGTATTTAGTCCGTCGTGCAAATAAGTTACCTATTCGTTTTGATATACAGTCTTCAAAATCTCTTACGCGTCTAGTTTGTTGTTAAATAATAACAATTAAAGTTTGTTCAGTGTGATTGTTAAAAGTGTGAATAACGAACTAGAAATTGAAAACAATGATTGAAGATTTGCAATTACTCTAATCTGATTTATCTCGTGGCGAAGGAATTTCATCAAAAAAAGGGTAAGTGCAAACATTAATTAAAAATTACAGTCCGTTTAAATATACAACAGTTTTGTTTAATAGCCATTTAATAGTAAATAGCCAATCCTGAAACTGTCCTTTAGGAATAAATTTCTTTCTCGTTTTAAACTCGATTGTGGAAGTTGTATTGTAACTGTTGAAGTACACCGAATAATTTTTTTCTTCGATAGATTATGTTTAAATGGTCCATAAGCCACTCATGTATAAATAAATTTCCTTTTGGTTTTAGACTTACGTAATTTTCTACAAAATTCGGACCTACGTGTATAGCAATCTCTTATTGCGGGGGTTGCAACTTTGGTAGCATACCAAATAATTTTATTTCTTTGATAGATTATGTTTAAAGAATCTGTAGTGAACTCTGAAACTGCTCTTTAGGAATGAATTCTTTTCTAGTTTTAAGGTTACATAATTTTCCAGAAAATTCGCACCTACGTGTACAGCAATCCTCGATTGCGGGGGTTGTGCTTTTTGACGGTACATTAAATATATTTATTACTTGGAACTTTTGTAGTACACCGAATATTTTTTCTTTGATAAATTTGATTAAATAATAATGTATAAGCATTAAGCAACCCTGCAATTGCCCTTTAAAAATAAATTTCTTTCTCGTTTTAAACTTACGTAATTTCCTAGAGTAAGTGCACTTCTCTGCATCGTCAATTGCGGGGTTTTAGTGCGCCAAATATTTGGATTTTTTTTATAGATTATGTTTCAATGATATATAAACAACCCTCCGGTTGAAATTCTAAAAATAAAACCGAAATATTTTTATTTCTCTGGTAGATTTTGAATAAATAATCTACAAAGGGCCCTCCAATTGCCTTTTAAAACTAAAATTCTATCCTGTCCTTAAGATAGGTGACTCTTTGGTAGAATATTCTTTACATGTACAACAATTCTCAACTGCGGGGGTTGTAACTTTTGTGGTGTTTAGAATATTTGTTATGAAGTCTCCATGGCGTTTTTTTATATAATTACGCCAATTAAACTCCTTTACGGATGGTGTAAACAGAAATTACTTACAAAGTTATTTAAATGATGTTCCCAATTGGGAACAACAGCGGGTAAAAAGGTTAAGCGCATTACTCCTGTAAAATTTTAGTACCTACTGGTTTGTCTAACTAACTGGACGGGATTTTTTAGAAGCCATTTTCCAAAATGGCCGACACCGATTTTATTTTGTATACAGGGCGCCCATTATGTATGGAATATAGTATATATTTCGTTAAATATTGAATGTACACAACATTTTTCTACATGAAAGTTTGTTTACCAGTTTATTTCCCATACTAAGGCAGCATTCAGTTGTTTTTATTTCAGAAAACAAATGAGTAACGATGAACAATTGAATTTTTTTTAATGGGTCGTGCACCTTTTCATTATGCTCATTTGATAGATTTTTTGCTCTTTTCGAAATTTTTCAAAAGTTTATTATAATTAGATCAATAACATTGATCCAGATATCCTACGTTAAAATAAAACAAATGAATGTGGCCGAGGGGTAAACCGCTAGCAAAAATTTGTACACCAAATAAGTACCTTTTCCTGAAAAAATTCCCTTTCATTCCTTTTAATTCCTTAATTCCTCCTAATTTTTTCATTTCCTATTAATACCTTAATTATAGCCATAAACTCCTCAAAACATTATTCTTTCCTATTAACACCTTAATAATGCTCTCAATTCTCCACAATTTTTTTTATTTACTATTAATACCTACCTACATTATTGCTCTGAATTCCCCACAATTCTTACACCAGCTCTATTCTCTATAATTGGGCTACAAAGCCGGAGGACGGGTGTTCGAACCTGGGCTGAGGTAAGAATTTTTCATTTGTATCAGAGATAGGAATTTCCTTAGATCAGTTTCGAGCATTCTGCCGGCTACTCCGAATTAGGTTTTCCTGCAGTTTCCCTAATTCGTAAGGTAAATATACAGGAGTAGTATAGAACAACTTTAAAGCATTATGCGGATCACTCTGTAACTGTGCTCAAGCCTGTTGGGGGCCCGGAACAAGAGAGGGGCAATAAATAAACCAAACAGATAAAAAAATAGACTAATACCTACCTTCATAACTTTACTAAAATTATATTTTATTATGCCTGAATCACAATCTCCGTTTTAAACACTCAAATGCGTGCGAAAAAAGGCCTTAAAAAAAAGGCTTTTAAGTTGCTAAGTAACTATACTTCAAGTATGACTTTTGAAACTGTCATCTGGGGCTGAAATAAAAGATCCTCTTAGGTCGCTTTCTGTAAATGCAGAACATTTCTTTGGCTTGCACCTATCCTTTGGTTGAAGGTTTCACAAACGCGCGTAATTTAGGGTATACTTTCAAATCTGTTCCACTTTTAATCTCAGCATTGTTTAAAGTTTTGAGTTAATGCACCAAAAGATAGGAAATTTAAATACCTTTGAGATTTCCTTCATATATCCCAGCATTATCTACGCATTTAAGACTTTATTCGTAAGTAACTTCCTTTTCATCCATGGAAACAACTTTTCATATTCTTTTAATAGGCATTACTGGATTTGGATTTTACACCTACCAACGTTTGTTTAGATTTTACAAGAAGCGATTTAATGGACGGTGTATTATCTTTTTCAACGGAAATCGTTTTATTTACAAAGACGATTTTTATAAGCAAACGTCAAGTGAGATTTCCATGGCAATCGTGAAATTTCGAACACCCAGCCCACTTAATTAAACATGTATTCGAGTATAACGTCAATATGATTTCATTGTATTTCCTATTTTCTGCAGGTATAATAAAAAATACTATAAGATACACGTGTATAATTGGTCTTTAAAGCACTTGCAATGTTAAAGGCACTCCGCTTTGCGTCGTGCCCTTAAACTCGTTGCGCGTGCTTTAAAGACTTGATTATACACTTGTATCTTAATATACTATATTGAACTTATTAATTTCTCCGTACTAACAAACGTTTTAAGATATAAATTTATTTTTGGTTCATAGTGAAGCTAGTGGTGAAGTTTAAAAAATATGAATTCCATAAAAAAATATTAATTTATTCAGTACATAATGTTATTACCAAAACAAACAAAAAATACTTAATCCAAGACAGAGTAATAAAAAATTTAAATACAAACAAGCATCTTTAATAAAATCTTACACCAAATATTATACCGGCATGCCACAGTTTACAGCTAGTATGCACCGAGGTATGCACTATACGAGTCAATGAAGTAAAACGATGCGTCATTTTAATTCTGATGTATATTAGCGCATGCGCAAACCTATTTATTTCCTTCTTTTCCTTTTAATTCCTTTTAATTTCCTACTAATACCTCATAATACCTTTAATTTCCTCGGAAATTCTCAAAATACCTATTAATTCCTTTTAATACTTTCGAAATACCCTAATTCCCTCTTAATTCCTTCCAACTTGTACACTATTTCCTCCAGCGGTTTACCCCTCGGCAGTGGCATAACCTATCACAAACAGCTTGAAATAAAAATTAATTCCTTCTACGCGGGTACTAACGTGTTACGTCATTGAAAAGAGAAAAAAAATCTCCTAATAAAAGTGTGCATTACTATTTAAAAAAAAAATTCAATTGTTTTTTGTGACTCATTTGTTTTCTGAAATAAAAACAATGGAATGCAGTCTTATCATGGGAAAGTAAAATGTTAAAGAAATTTTATATACAAAAATTTTGTATACAGTTGATATTTACCCTCGTATTTACCGAGATATATATTTATATAGGTACTATATTCCATTTATATTGGGCACCCTGTATATTTCTGCCCCTGTGACAGTCATACTCATCATTTAGGTGTCTAAGCCCCAGTTGCACCAACAAAATTAAGCCTTGCTTAAAATTAAGTCGAACTTAAAATCTATGGCAACGATTATTGAGACAATCGGTGCTATGGTATTTGAGTTATGCTTAACTTTAAGGGATACTTAATTTTGACGGTACAATTGGCCCTAAATATATGTTTTCAAGGGCAAGGAATCGACTAAAATGGTTTACAAAGTTGCGTGAATGCTATTTATTAAAAAAAGTGTACTAATGGATTTACAAGGCTCCTCTTTACAGGGCTTAATCCGCAATTTAAAAACTGGCCTACATTACGGTAAAATTTATGCCGTTGCATCTTAAAACCTGGATTAATAATAAACGTAAAGTTTTTTTTACAGACAGGTAAACTAAAATTGATGAAAATAGATTATCATCAAAGGATGGGAATGAGACTGACAATGTTCACCAAGAAATTTTTATTTGACGTGGAGAAGTGTATTAGTTGCCAGGCCGCAGACAGTACCACAGTTAATGGAAGAAATAGAATACAACCAGCAGTCGCCATAAGAGATGACATAGTTGCAAAAAGGTTAAAAAGTGTGACTTCTGATATTGTGTTTCTGTATCGCGTGACAAACCAGTGCGATAATAGGTTCACTTAAAAAATTCTTAAAAAAATAACAGCAGTGAGGTATCAGAAGGCGAAGGTGAGCGTGTCAATGACGAAATCTCTAGGAAAACAAGATCATATGTTGTACCATGACAGACTTCTTCCTCAATTGTTCATCCAACACATATTCCATGTATCATTCGTGAGCAAACACATTGTGAGGATGAGATAACCTTAAGTTCATATGATAGATACTAAAAATGAGGAATTGATGTGTGATGAATAGTATATTAAGATACAAGTGTATAATCAAGTCTTTAAAGCACGCGCAAGGAGTTTAAGAGCACGACGCAAAGCGGAGTGCCTTTAACGTTGCAAGTGCTTTAAAGACTAATTATACACGTGTATCTTATAGTATTTTTTATTATACCTGCAGTATAATTTAAAAATAGGAAACACAATGAAGTCATATTGACGTTATACTCGAATACATGTCTAATTAAGTGGGCTGGGTGTTCGTAATTTCACGATTGCCATGGAAATGTCACTTGATGTTTGCTTATAAAAATCATCGTCTTTATGAATTAAACGATTTCCGTTGAAAAAGATAATTCACCGCCCATTAAATCGATTGTTGTAAAATCTAAACAAACGTTGGTAGGTGTAAAATCCAACTCCAGTAAAGCCTATTATAAAGAATATGAAAAGTTGTTTCCATGGATGAATAGGAAGTTACTTACAAATACAGTCTTAAATGCATCCATAATGCTGGCATATATGAAGGAAATGTCAAAGGTATTTAAATCTTCTATATTTTGGTGCATTCATTCAAAACTTTAAAGCAATGCTGCGATTAAAAAGTGGAACAGATTTGGAAGCATGCCCAAAATTACGCGCGTTTGTGAAAGCTTCAACCAAAGGATAGATACAAAAGCCAAAGAAATGTTCTGCATTTACAAAAAGCGACCTAGAGGAGTTTTTATTTCATCCAGATGACAGTTTCAAAAGTCATACTTGAAGTATCGTTACTTAGCAACTTTAGAGCACGTGTGTTTTAAAGGCCCTTTTTCGCACGCATTTGAGTGTTTAAAACGGAGATTGTGATTCAGGTATAATAAAAAGTTAATTGAGACTCAAAATTGTTTATTGTATTGTTTTTTAAATAATTTAGGTGAGTCCACGATTTTAATAATGATTACCTTACTTACCTTGCTATTTCAGGTCTTACTCCAGTTCAATGTTCATATTAATATAAAAAAAAATTTCAATGTTCTTGTCTCCGCAATTTTATCAGCATAATATGTACAATTGTATAATTTAAACGGTAACTTGATTTTTGCTTTATACACGTTTTTCATGTAAAATATTTCAGTTCGGCCTGAAGATGACGTTCTCGTCGAAATCGATAGACGTAAGAAAATAAACAATTTTGAATCTCAATTAATTTTCATCACATATTAATAATCACTCAAACTAAAAATGGAGTCCTTCATCAACAGAGGAATTGATGATTTTCTCGTCCAAACCAAGAAAATGGCTTGCTGTTCTTTAACGTTTTTCCAAGAATTTTCTTGAATATGCTTACAAGCAAACACACGAGTGTCTTCATACCGGATCTGCCATACTTGTATAAACGCCCGAACTGTACCCTTGATGCCCACAATACATGGAATATGTGTTGGAATATGTGGAATATGGATGCACAATTGATAAAGGAGATTGTCGTCTCACTTTCTAATATTTCACTTTTATCCTTTCTGTTGCTATTTTTTCAAGCGTTTTTTTAAATATAGGTACGTTTTATAGCACTGATTTGCCACGTGGCACACAAACACAACATCAGAAGCAGAAGCCATACTTTTTAACCTTTTTGCATACGTCATCCTGATAAATAATACACTTGTCCACGTCAAATAAACCATTTAGTTTTCTTAGTGAACAGTTCATCCATTTTCATCCATTAGTTTACCTGTACATAGATACCTATTACAGTAATCTAGGTCATTTTTTAAATTGCGGCTTAATCCCTGTAAAGAGGTGTCCTGTAAAACATTTAGTACTATTTTTCTTTAATAAATAGCGCCCAGGCGACTTCATAAACCATCTTAATAGATTCCTTGCCCTTGAAAACATATATTTGGACACCAAAATGATGAGTATGAGTGACACAAGTCAAAAAAATCCCGTCCAGAATACGGTGATGTCTACTCTGATTCTCCTATATGTACTTCATTCGATTCTGTTAGACAAATCAGTACTTACTAAAATTTTTACGGGATTCCAGTACTACATGGACTGTATTAGATTTGATTTCAAAGAAGGTTACATAGACATAAGAACTCTATGGAAAGTTTAAAATTCCTGGTTTAGAACAAAGTGTTGGGGAAGCAGTATTTTAACCACCCTTGGAGTATCTGTGACGGCTGCAAGCGTGAAGGTAGCAGTACATATCTTACACTAAGATGGGTCAATCGGATGCAAATTAATACAATGCGATCAAAAATGATTGGCTGTCTAGTCGCCTTTGGAATTTTTGTTTACATGGGAAATCCTATTTAACTTGAACTTCCTAAGGCGACTCGACAGCCAATCATTTTTGATCGCCCGATACTATAGTTAAGGCTTCATTTCTTTATCTATAATCACACTATCCGAACGCTCACAGATCTAATTTTTTTTCAATTACGTCACAGAGATCGCCTAAACTGTTTATGTAATAATTTGGAACAAGGTTATCACTTTTACTATTCTTCATTTCTTCCATGGTAGACACCCCAGTAAATACCAACAACGTTTGGTACCCGCAGCTTGAACCGAACTGGATATCCTGCTCAATTCTGCAGAAGAGAAGATACATAGTAAATCTGGAAGGTCACTAAAACTTACGAATCGCCCACGAACAGCACTCTCGACGGATTCCGAGTAGCATACTTTGTCGCGACGTACTTTTGGAGATTTTTCGAAGGCTTTCCGAATGCTAGAGGCGTTCGTCCGGTTATTTCCACCAAGGAACTTTGATAGAAGTGGGGCCCTAAGAGGAAATTTCACAATAACGTTTTCCCCCCAAAGAATTTACCTGGTAGAACGATTTCGGAATCAATATGGATTTTTCGATCAGTAGCGCCTGTTATAAGGAGAACATCGGGGCGTCGAAGGAAAGCGATTGAACGTGACAGTTTGATATTCGACAAATGAATATCGTAATCACAGATGACCGCTCCGATACTTATATTATCCTCAACTAATTCGCGTATTGCTTCATATGTATCGACGGTCTTCTCATACTACGGAATGGTTTAGTTAAAATCCCCATTAAAATTCGAGTATTACCTCCGTATTCGCCAAGCAAAGTCCAGCGTTTTGGAAGTCGTCCTTCATGAACTTGGTTCCAAGAATAAATATCTCCTTGTCGAAGCGTACCCGCTTTAGGTAGGCGATGATAGCGTGACTCGGTACGATAAGATCGTCATCTGTTATATCTGGGTCAAACTTTTTCAATAATCTGAGATAGCCTGAAGTTCCAAAGGCGCTGTTGTTGGAGATGAAATGGACGTCCTTTCCACATTTTCTTAGCTTTTCGAGTGATTCCTTTGCTCTCGCGATAGGACGACTCAAATTCCAAATGACACCTATAATTACAAAAAAAAATGGTGATATTAGTAGGTATATAGTAATTTTGGCGTCATATGAACATCTTGGTACCAATTTATGACGCTTCAACATGAGAATAAAATAAAATGGAATGGAATACGACATTTTCTAGTCCACAAATTTTGTTTTAGGATTCACTCAATTGGAAATGGCTTTGTAAGTAACAGAACGATAGAATGACCATAAATAAATCTCATTGTGGAAGAAAATTTAAGAACATAGAAAATTACTGCCTGGTCCATCTTTCATTTCAACCACCTAAGGAACAATTTCCTACATATACCGATTGGACACTTGCCTCCGATAGAACACGTGTCCAATGAATTCCACATAGAAGATAATTTATCTTCAAATTTAATGTGAACATGAATCAGATTTTGAATTGCATTCTTGAATTCATTGGATCATTTCAATTAAAATGATATTACACAAACCCAATTTGGTCATAAATAGAATGCTACCAGGATTTTTAGCCATACCTGACATAAGCAATTGGCATACAGAATTGGATAGAAGTGATTTAATATAAGAAGAAAGCGATCAAATACAGTGCAGTTTTTAGTTTTCATCATCTTTAAGTGAGCCAAAAACATCACTACGTACCTACATTTTAAAAGCCAAGCATAGGCGAATAAGAATGAAATATCTAACTTACCATCGCAATCGCATAAAACGGTATCGAACGAATTTAGAAACTCTCTCATTTCGCCACTGGTTAACTCCGACAAATCTTTAGGAACCATTCTTAATGCGGCTGTACCTGACTTCCGACTAGCAAAAAACGCTGTGAACATGTAAGGAGAAAAACACAACCGCATGAGTAATGCAACTTTATCTAAACCGATAAGTGCCACACTCATGGATAAGTACTATATACGTACCTACTTTGGTGTAGCATTAGCTACCTACGTGCGGTATTGTCATTATAATTTCACTCCAGTTATGCAAATTTTCCGTTTCTAGTTTGGTGATTAGCATTAGATGAGAAAGATCAATGTCAAAGGGGTAAAAACTTTAGTTAATAATACTGTCGTTTATTATCCAAGCCTATGAAGCAATTTTTCTGTATTATTTATTTATTTATTTATTTATTTATTCATTCCAAACAGGCGTACGCCTAATTACATGAAATGTAAACTAACTTAAACAATTGAGAAAGCCTAAAATCAAACTGTACTATTGTATGTCACTATATTGCAGAGTCCCAAGGAGTTTTAATTAGACGAATAGTAGACGATAACAAGTTTTGAAAATTTTTTAAACGGCAACGATAAATCAAGATCAATAATTAACGTTAGCAACTGATTCAACAAACGCAACATAGCTAAGAGGGGTGAGTGGAAGCGAAAAGTAGTCGTCGGAATGTGAAACATATCAGTTGAACGTGTCGCCCGATTAGGAACTTTAAGAGTCATTAAGGATAGCAGATAGCTTTGGTCCACTAGATTATTCCATAGTTTATGACCAAACTGTACCAAAGCTATGCTTCTGCGATTAGCAAGACTTTGTATTTCAAATTCATGCCTGAGATCTGCAGATCTAACATTAAATTAAATAGCATTATGCGGGTCACTCTGTAATTGGGCGCATGCCTGTTGAGGGCCCAAAACAAGAGAGGGCTAATAAAATAAAATAAAAAAAATAAAATAAAATTCGGGGTAGGTGTTATTTTTTTTAAAATATAGGAATCTTAGAAATCTATTTTGAACTTTTTCGATGCGTTTTATTTGGTAAAGTGTATGGGGATGCCAAACTACGGATGCATACTCTAGCCTGGGTCTGACCAGCGTGAAGTACAAGATTTTTAACGTACGAATGCATTTAAAATTAGCAGATTGTCTAAGAACAAAACATTTTGTAAGCGCTAGTAGCAATGTTTTCAATGTGTTTATTAACGTTGAGAGAAGAATCATACACAACACCAAGGTCTTTGATAGATTCCACTCGTTTTAGTTTTGTTCCAAACATGTCGTAATCGAATCTTATATTGATTCTGGTGCGAAATATAGATAAAACTAGGCATTTGGAGATATTTAGTGGAAGTTTATTGTTAAGGCTCCACTTAAGTAGACGGTCTATGTCCTTTTGAAGGAGGTTACAATCCTCAACAGAGACGACCTCAGAATAGATTTTTAAGTCATCTGCGAACATAAGTGAGTTTGAGGTAATTATGGATATACGCAAATCGTTAATAAAGATCAAAAACAACAGTGGTCCTAGGTTGGACCCTTGAGGTACACCTGAATTGGCCTCAAACTTTCCTGAAGTATTACCATCAAATTTTACTTTGAAGGTGCGATTTTTTAGATATGAAGCAAAAAAATTTAGCCAATGGAGAGTTAGTCCATGTAAATACAGTTTTCCCAGTAACAAATCATGATCCACTTTGTCGAAAGCTTTGGTAAAATCTGTATAGATCACGTCAACTTGTTGTTTGGAGTCTAGAGATTCCTGGACGTGATTAGTAAAAGTTAATAGGTTTGTTAAAGTAGATTTCTGGGACACGAACCCGTGTTGGGAATCATCTAATGAAGGTTTTATATGGATAAACAGTTTTGTGTGCAATATTAGTTCAAAAAGTTTAGCGGGCGCTGAAAGTATTGCTATAGGTCGGTAGTTTTCAACCAATTTCTTATTCCCGGATTTGTGAATTGGTACGACATTTCTGTAGTCTTCTGCTGTAATTTTATTTAGTGTGAACATATCGTTCGAGATAACTTTACGGTCATTCGGAAAGTTGGTTGCATAGGGAGAGGCATTTTTTAAATCGAATTATTACCAACATACGTATACGTTGGCAGACAAAGTTTCGGTCAAATTTTCTTTATCTAGCAGCATGTCTCCACTGTTATCCACTTGACTCTTCACTCATTGTCTCTTGACTCATTGTGTGGTCAGAGATCACTTCTTCCAAAATACATACAAGTTAAATTTTCTTTTAAGAATAGCGACCCAATAATTTGATTCCTGTTCGAGAATTGGTTTTCTGTAGGAACTAAATGCGAACTTCTCAACTCCCAACTCCATGACATTATTATGTATTATTATTGTGCTACGGGTGGTCCCAGTCGATTGCTGCACTGGGACCTTTTGGTCTATTGTGCTCCCCGGTATTGCCTACCCAGCACCTGTGGGTACCTTTAACAGAGTCCAGGATTTTGATAGGTTACTTCCTCTTGTGTATTCTTTTCATTTCCAAGTAGGTGCTCCCTTGCCTTTGCGTATGCATCACATTGGTAAATGACGTGGTGTGGCGTTTTCTTCCTCATCATACCCCTGCATAACGGGCTGCCAGTCAGTTCCATTTTTTGCAGGTGTTTGTTCAAACAACAGTGGCCTGTGACCATCTCTGCCGCAAGATTTATGTTCCAGTTTCTAGAAAGATCTTGGAATAGTAATGTCCTGGTATCTTCGGCCAGTGTCTGCAGTTTTCCCTGAATCTGCTTTTTGGCTGTGGTATATGTAACCCCACAGGCTATGAATGGTTTCGCGAGAGACGTTCATATAAAACTTTTGATTTTGTTCTGTTATAATTTGAAAAATTGCATAAAAATTCATTGGACTGCTAAACAAATGTTTGTTATACGTTTATACGCTAGTTCTAACCTATGCAAAAAGAAAATTGCGGCCACCAATTAGTTGAAATACAGAAAGCAGAATAATTACGATCCGATTTAACTTTGTAGAGCACCTCGAGAAGGAAAAGGGAATTGGCCACGGCTAATCAGAGGAAACTGGTCTTCCAGTGAAGAAACCACCGAGGTTTGACAAAGCTCATATAATTTCTGTGCACAAGCCACGCCAAAAAGTAAATAAACATAAACACTAAAAATAAAGTCAGAATACAAACTTCGGGAATCCTCAGGCACTAGTGGGTATAAACACCTTTGTCTTGGCAAAAAATCTGCATATAGACAAAACATTTTTAATTAAATAAAACAGTAAATATGTAGATTAGTTTAAATTATTAATTTAAACAATTTCAGGGTGATGACTCGAATTTTCCAATTCAAATATTAACATCTTTCGCAGAAATCAGAACCTGTCATTTCAACGACAAAAGCAAAAGTGGTGTTGTCTACCATAACTACTCCTAACACACTAAGAGCGCATTCAACGAAATAACGGGACAATACAACAGCAAAGGGTGCTTCGTTGATCAAGTTGCTTTAAATGGACTCGAGAGAAATTATACGTATGTAAAAATTAAAGGATAAAAAGGATGAAGGGTAGTTTGCACCCCTTAATTAAACACTATACAATTTGAAATGGGTCTTTATAGCACAGTAACATTCACTCGATAGGCTGCTTCATTCACGACGGTCTTTCTTGAGAGTTGAAATTGCAAAACGGCGATTTTTAAAAATTTAATATTGATTTTGTTCATCGAAATGTGTTTTTTATGGAGTTAATTGGGATGTCCCCTGCTCTTTTGTTTTTTTCATCGAAACATTTTTTTATCATTCCGGAATGCTGTTTCTTTGTTTTTGTTTTTATTTTAAAACGATATTAATTGGGATGGGTGGGATCCTAGGTGGGATCTTTATTCCTTGCTCTTTTGGTTTTTTTAATGGGATCGTTGTCCCCTGCTCAATTTTAACTGAATGAGCGTTTCCGACAAATAAATAGAAAGGGTTACAGCTTTGAATACCTAGTTAAAAGTTCTCCCTTTTCGAAAGATAAAGGTGCCCGGAACAATATTTTTTCTTAAAGGTCTCAATCTCGGCTGATTGAAACCGTATTGTATTACGTAAAATTATTACGTAACTTTAATTCACGAGTATTTTCATTTACGACGACGATTGGTGTAGTCAGTTTCAATGAGAATATTCATGTAAATGGATTCAACTTTGTTAGCCATAAGGTATGTATTCGTTGGTACGTGGCGTGGTACGATATAAGGTATACTTTCGCAGAACTCATAGTAAACGTATCGAATTTGTAGATAAGAAAAAATGTAAGGTTACTTGGAAATAGGATTTATATTTATATTCAATTTTTTTATTCGTCATTTTGTATTTATTGCTTGCAATCAATCAACTAAAAATAGGTCAACAGTCAACAGGCAAAGGCAAAAGATAACTGCAGTGATATTCATTATATAGCTAGCCGGCGGGCAATTTTGGACAAAAATTAATTTTGCAATTTCAAGGTTCGTCTTAATTAGCACGATTAAGAAGTGTCAACCCCTTATTATTTGTAACACCAGTTACAATATCGTAACAAAACTATTAAAAAACTCCCCTTTCCCTTCCGTATACGCGCATTTTAGCAAAATTTTCAAATTTATGGTTCTCCTCAATTACCCATTAACTAGCAGACGAAAACCTTTCATACACAAATTTACACGTTGTTTCCTAGATTATAAAAAATGTTAAATTGTTTTTACTTTCTCGCTCTAACTGTTACCCTTATAATTAATCTTAGGGTCTTTGTTTCATGTGCCATTTGCGATATACTCTCTGGATGTATAACATTTTCAGTCAATACATTTGTTTTTATGGAACCTAACTGTCAAATAGAGTTAACAATAAGCTGAAAAAACTACCCTTAGCCGTAGCGGTTTTTTTAAGTCAAAATGGTGCGTTTAATGTGAGGTTAAAGAGTGTTTCATGTTTATTTGGCTAATTAATCGGGTGTGAAGGAAATAAAGCTTCTGTGCTTAGAAATAGCCGTTATAATGATATTTTAAAATGGTAGATAGTAAAGAAGTAAAACAGTGGTACCAAAAGGCAGCCCTGGAAAAAAAATCATAACAGCGGTGCAAGGGTAAATGGACACTCACCCTATTTACCACCAAATCAGTGCAATCATTGAATAGCGAATTTTTCACTCAACGGGCAACTTATGCGGAAAAATTTGAGGGTCATTGTCAAGTTATCAAAATGGGAGCTAAATTAAATTTAAAAAAAGACCAACCAGAGGAAATTAAAATTTTGCGCCTATCACCAAGAATGTTGCCGGATTCCTCAACTTTCGAGCAAATTGACAAGATTCATACACACATTTCCATTCCAAACCTGACACACTCACCGAAGTGAAAGAAGAGAGAAAAGTATTTTTCCGGACACGCCAACTGAGACAATCCTGTTTGTGTATAAACAATGCGAAGAGTTAGCTCATTTTCATATTAATATTAACTTGTTTTCTGTAAATAGAAGCAGTTCTTCGTAACACACTCGTAAGAACTTACGAAAATAACGCAAAGTTGGTACCTACAGTAAATAGTGGCCTTGCTGTTTGGAAGTTAATTTAAATTCATCGATAAAAGTTTGTTCAAAAGCCGTAATAAATTACACGGTAATTAAAAATACCATGTCAGTAATGGAATCTGATACCACCATCGGAATTGATTTGTAACATTGTTAGCTAAGAGCATTAACTGCATTAGATGTTTATGGGTTTCCTTATTTTTTCATGTTGTTGAAATTGTCAGCGACTTTAGTGGATATCATTTACATTTTAGGCGTATGCGACAGCTTGATTAGTGGTTATCAAGTTACCACGTGACGACTACCGTTACCTAATCCACCTGTTTCTTGCAAGAAATGGTGTATATCGAAATTTATGAAAAAAACGCGCAAGGAATAAACGTGACCGGCGATGAAAATTAATCGAAAATATTTATAACACTGGTTTTTTATCTTGAAAATCGATAGATACCATCTGGTTTATGATAACTTATGAGAGGATTAGTGCATTTCAATGACTACATGGGACTATTTTCAGATCTAATTTAACATAATTAATGAAATAAAGTCAGGATATTCTCAACTTTCATTTTTAAAGTGGGTCAGTACTAACTTTATACCCAAAGCACTAGAAGACTTTTAAGTTTGATTATATAAGCAAAACTGAGCTTTCGACTAGGTCAATTTTAACACCATGAATTCTTAATTGTTGAATGTTAAATTAGCATGCTAATAGCTTACCAGCGACTCCTTGCTGGAAATGTACATAATTCAATTTTAAGTAAATGTCAGAATGGTTGTCCATTTTAATATAAAACATATATGAAAAAAATCCGCCTCATACACCAATGTATTTTTAAGAAAACATTCAAATCCTCATTTGAGCACCAATTGCGCAGGATAAAGTATGAAAGTGTCTATGATACCTGCTTTGCATAAAGCAGTTATTTTGTGAATGAATACATTTCTACAATTACAATAATACTTGTTTTAATAACTGTAACTATGACATTCTTTAAGGATTCAATTATTATTGCACCTTTGGTTTTCTGTAGGCTATCAAACGGACTATTTTGGCTGTGTGCTCTCCACACATTTATCATTTGTCATCAAATAGTGAATGAATTCAAGTCACCAACTACAAATCCCGATGATACATAATTCTAACGGTATTACCCTACCTCTTGTGAGTTATGTCAAGTATTTTTTCCAATGCTACCTACCCGAGATTATCCAGATTTATTGAAAATTCGTTTAACGAAACGATCTGAAATAGTTCCTTCAGTGTTGTGTTTTCAATAAATAATTTGTTATCCACTTTAGTTTATAGTATCAAATTCAGATAAGGATTTACAAATATGGAGAAAAGCACAGTCTGTGACTATCGATCGACGATCAGTTACGGCTATAAACTCGGTACTTAATTTCTTATTAATTATGCATGCAATTGATTCGGTTTAAGTTTGGAATTAACTCTGGTTTTAAATTGACGAACAGATAGATTTTATAAATGCCTGAAATTATAATTAAAAGAAGAATTTTTTGCGTCATTCAACCTTAGTTAATGTCACCAAACCGTCACGAAAATTAAGCAGAAGCTGATGAGTAAGCAGCTTCAGAATAATTTGATAAATGCAAGAAACCGTAAAGCACGTTGTGGATTCCACTTATAAGTGGTCATATACGCTCTCCGTCCTTATTGCCGACTTGATGTATGATATTGTATGAAATATCTATTGCTGTGTGGAATGATCCCAGTCAAAGTGAACCATACACAAAATACCACAAATCTAACTAGCTCTTTAACTAAATCTCTCCCAGTATCTATTCGTATCCACTATCCCGGCACAATAAGAAAAAAATCAATTCCAGATTCCAAGCCAACAATGGTCACGATCAAAATTCCAAAAGGATCACTTCATAATTAAGCACGAGATATCTGTCTGGGTGGTTAATGGGATCGAATGAACACACGATTCGCATGATTTCCCATAAACATAATTTATTCCACGACCACGCAAATATAATATAATATTAATAAACATACAATCCTACTTAACAAAATTGGATTACAATAAACAAACCCCGCATATGCCTTAGATTACAAATTAAACAACATCAAGAAATCTCCCAATAAAAATCCGGACTGATGACGCTAATAAGCCCCCCAAGTTCGATCACCGTTTGAAAAAAAAATGTTACTTCTCAATTTGATACTCCAATATGCCTGGAGAATGTATGTAATTTTTTAATTCAGTGTATCTCTGAAATAGACAATTTAAATACTTATCATGAAACATTGTGCTAATTCTGCATTCTGAAGTGTTTTTCTAAAAAGACAAATTTTTACTAACTAAAAAACCAATAAACTTTTACTAATTATTCAGAACTGAGATATGCTTTTGAGTGACTTACCACGTTTCGTATATATCTTACTTTTTAAGATGACGATAAGGTTTTCTGTTGCATTTAAAGAGAGAAAAGCTGTAGTACGACAAAATATTTTGACAATGTTTCAAAATATATTCTATGGCAAATGAATTTTTACCAAATTGAAACATTTTGCCATTTAAATGAAGTTAAATGTCATCCTCTTCGATACAAAGTTGACCTGTTTAAACATTGCCCTGGTACTGATTTATAAGGAAGTGCAAATCCACCCTGTTGTCTCAAAATTCTTACATTACAAATCGCTTGCTTAGTAACCATCAGTAAACTATATTCTTGAAGTTCGTTTATTTTCTCTATTCGAATTGTGCGCTTTTGTAAGGACGCAACAGATACCTACACTTAATTTATCCCTCTGAAACTTGCGCGAAATCAGTATTTGAGGCTTGCCACCCACACCGAAAGTGTCAGAATCAATGTAGATGTTAACTATGTGACTACCAAGTAGGGGGTAAGAAACTATAACAAATACCACTACAACAATTATCTTTAGTGACTTTAAAAGGTAAGCATCTCTTGATTTATGAACGACGCACGCTGTTTCTTACAATGCGTTCTGTCACTTCTGTCACAACTTCTCCCGTAATTAATTTAGAACACACACATATCTTCATAAAGTTCGCCTTTTTAATTGTATCCCCACTTAATTAAAAATACCTTTTGAACGTCTAGGTGGTCGCACTGTAGAAAATTTGACTTTAATCACTCTACCCTCAAAGGCGTAATTACACCCCGATCTACAATCAGCCGGGATGGGCTAAATCGTCGACCTTTATTATCCGGTAATGTACTTTTTGTAGTATTAAATTAAATAAGAGTTTATTACGAGATTTTTACCCAAAAAATTGTCACTTAATTTACCACGAACCGTTACATCATTTGGGATAATGAGTTACGTGACAGTTTTTACGCGCAACGAGCTTTTGTTAAATTTTGTGAAAACACGGCGAATAAAAACGATTTAGGTGCGTATAATTTCACTTTAAAGGTGATCTTAACGGCTTAATGAACGTGCGACAAAGCACACTTACTTAATTTGGTTGATATTTTTAATTAATTCCATTATTGGATAAGCGTATAGCAGCCAGTGACCTTTGCAATATATTTTAGTTTCGAAATACTTACTTAACCAGACAATTAAATTCAAGGTATTGTTATAGTACAACCTAAAACGTAAGGCACTGTATTTAGTGCCTTAGTACAACGTATTTCAAGAAAATCCGACACTATTGAATGCCTTAAAAATGTAAAAATTAGTTATACATAAACGTAAATTTTTATTATCAGAGGAAAGTTTTACTCGTAGATTGAATGCTAACTTAAGCTCTACCGACATCTTTCGCGTTAGTTTGGAAACATGGGACTCCGCTGAACAGTGCCGTTTTTAGACATGGGCCACCTGGGCCCGGGCCCAGGGCCCCGAAATCCTGAGGGGCCCCAAAAGTTTGTGTGAATGAAAAAATTTTAGTGCAAAATCTGCTACCTTAAAGTAAATGCAGATTTAAACAAAATTAATGCATAGAGTAAGGGATTGAGGGTAAGGGGGGCCTCCACGAACGAATGGCCCAGGGCCCCGAAAAACTTAAAAACGGGACTGTCGCTGAATCATCGAATAAAAACGCTATGAATCCAAACCTGCCTGTTTCCACATTGGACTCTGGTTTATTTAGCTCAAAATTCAATGAAAATCAGAAATATAACTTAATATCGCAATTTAGGGTGTTACTTCCGTAGTTTTCGGGGTCAAGGACACCAAATATGCACACTGGCACTGGGATTTGTACCTTACCGTCCCCTTACCATTTACAAAGTAAGAGCCAAATTTGTCAATATTATTTTTTTAGCGTAACACAACGAAGTTGAGGTAAAGCTTATGTGCTCGTGTTTCCGTCCGTCCGTCCGTCCGTCCGTTCCATCGAGATCTCGGCCCCTGGGCCACCTAGAGACTTCGGGTTTTCGCTAATTGATAGCTTTTATGGTCTATATTTGCCCAATTCGATCAGTTTCATTTAACTCCATATTTTGCGCAGACTGCGCAATGCCAACTTTCATATTTATGGGGATATTTCTTTGAAATTTTAACCACAGACGCTTCTAGTAAAGGCGCATAGTACATTGACTGCGCAACATGCGCAGTGATGTGTGGGCATACTGCGCAATGCCAAATTTCTTATTTATGGAGATATTTCTTTGAAATTTTAACCACAGGCGCTTCTAGTAAAGGTAAACATTTTGCACATAGTAAACATTATGTGGGCATGCGCAGTGACTGCGCAATGCCAACTTTCTTATTTATGGAGATATTGCTTTGAAATTTTAACCACAGACGCTTCTAGTAAATGCAAACATTTCGCACATAGTAAAAATAATGTGTGGGCATGCGCAGTGATGTGTGGGCATACTGCGCAATGCCAAATTTCTTATTTATGGAGATATTTCTTTGAAATTTTAACCACAGGCGCTTCTAGTAAAGGTAAACATTTTGCACATAGTAAACATTATGTGGGCATGCGCAGTGACTGCGCAATGCCAACTTTCTTATTTGTGGAGATATTGCTTTGAAATTTTAACCACAGACGCTTCTAGTAAAGATAAACATTTCGCGCATAGTAAAAATTATGTGGGCATACGCAGTGACTGCACAGGCTGCTCATAGCCAACTTTCTTATGTATGGTAATATTTCTTTGAAACTTTATTTTACTTATTTAACTCCTCTCTTTTTCTGAACGTGGACGTGCTTCAATATGCAGATTCGACATTTTGTGTGCTTTTGGTGACGATGCGTCGTTTCAATACTTTGTGTTACGCGGCAATACCCACGAGTGGGTTTTGGAACATTTTTATTTTATATAAACACTAATATAATTGTCCTATTTATTACTTAATTCCGTAAAACGCTTCCTAAATATTTTATTAATGCAACCTCACACCCTATCCTCCAAACCGTGTGCACAGCACATATTTTACACATTCAATTATTATTATTATTATTCATTGAAGCTATAGAAGCGTTAATTAAAATTAAAACCTACGACAGTCCAACATTATTCTTAAAACAGAAGATTAGTATCGCTATTCAAAGATGGAATTCAACTACTCTTTCAAGCTAAAAGAGATTTTTTATTTACTTTGAATATTGTTATTGAAATTATTTGTGAAATGTGTTTTAAATTAAAATTTAAAAAAGTATTGAACATAAAATGGCTGCTATAAACAAAGACCACAAATCTGCTCCAAATGTATCAGAAACGCCCCCTGTACTTTCCACGAATTTAATTGCCCATTGTGTATGGAATATAGTATATATATCTCGGTAAAAATATCGACTGTATACAAAATTTTTATGAAAGTTGTTTAACATTTTATTTCCCATAATAAGGCATGCATTCAGTTGTTTTGATTTCAGGAAACAAATGAGTAACGAAAAACAATTGAATTTTTAAAATAGGAATGTACCCTTTGATTATCCTCTTTTTTTTAATATGTAACAAATATTTATAATTACATCAATAACATTAATCTAGATATCCTACATCAGGATAAAACAAATGAATGTATACGTTTCTTATTAAACCTTGCAGACAACGCGAAATTAGCAATAATTACGCAGCAATTTCTCCCAGAATACTCAGACATTCATTTCAAGCTTTCCGTGATAGGTTGCTTCAGTGCCTTGGAGTTAATAATAGAAATATTTTGAACACTTATTGCAATGAAAACCATTTTATTGCTAATTTCATTTTGTAAAATGCCATTTAAAAAAATTCCGTTGTTTTGCGTTACTCGTTTGTTTTCTAAAATAAAAACAACTGAATGCTGCCTTATTCAGTTCAACTTCTTAGCGAAATATGTATAGAGTAGATACTGAGTCCGAGATAAGGAAGCCCACTATGGGCATTCCAGAAGCGATAAGAGATACAAATTTTGTAAATGGAAGAAAAGTTGAGCAATATGAAGGTAGGTAGCGTCCCTGAACAATTTTTTGACTTTTAAAATACTTTGAAAAAACTATTTTTCTGACGTTAGAGCAAAACCAATGACATTTCTCCACAGCAACTTTTTTTTTGTTTGTTCTTTAGGGTGGAGTTAATGTTTTAATCCGAATTTCGTCCTTACGGAATCATAATTACTTTCATTTTTTTAAATACGGCCCTGATATTCCGATGTTATATCCTCAGATAGTACTGTCAGAATATGATTTTGTTATGGTACACCTACAGGCAAGAGACAATGAATGGAAATGCAGTTGAACCAGCGCTTTCGAATATTTTGTTCAAATATGTAAAACAGACTCTATTACATAAAAACGTTTGAATTACAAAATAAAGCTTGTTTAAAAGTTTAAATTATTTTTATTATATAATAACGAATAATTCAAAACCAATGTGGAACATATTGCTATGACCCTTAACTTTGGGCCGCATAAAAAATAAATACCCCACGTTGGCCCAGAAAATTAAATTTGCTGTGTACAATGGCCCGGCCAATATGAACCATACACAAGGATTACTTACACCAATTTTGATACACTTAAAATGAACTTTGGGTACGGATCAACAAAATTAGTTATAATTAAACATGAGACATCTATCTGGACCGTTAAAGGGTTCGAATAAACATACGGTTTACATGATTTCACACAAAAAATATTTATTTAGAAATTAATTTTATCTTTCCTGGTACTCTAATTAAAGATTTCAACAAAAAAAAGCGTTTTCTACCAACTACTGCCCTTCTTCTATCAAAGGAGGGGGTTGGGGGAGAGTAGATGTGGTTTTTATCCTTTATGGTATTAATTCTGCAAACCATAGTCCTTCTCCTCGACCCCCTATCGTGATCTGATATATTCCCTTATATCTCCAAAACGGCCAATATGAACCATACACAAGGATTACTTACACCAATTTTGATACACTTAAAATGAACTTTGGGTACGGATCAACAAAATTAGTTATAATTAAACATGAGACATCTATCTGGACCGTTAAAGGGTTCGAATAAACATACGGTTTACATGATTTCACACAAAAAATATTTATTTAGAAATTAATTTTATCTTTCCTGGTACTCTAATTAAAGATTTCAACAAAAAAAAGCGTTTTCTACCAACTACTGCCCTTCTTCTATCAAAGGAGGGGGTTGGGGGAGAGTAGATGTGGTTTTTATCCTTTATGGTATTAATTCTGCAAACCATAGTCCTTCTCCTCGACCCCCTATCGTGATCTGATATATTCCCTTATATCTCCAAAACGGATTGTTGGAAGAGGGTACTCTGGAAGAAATATATTCATTGGTGATGCCAAAACTTTAAGAGCGAATATTTAACGGTTTGTCGGAGGAAAGTACTCTTACAGGCAAAATGAATCGACTGGACGAGACGTATCTGTTGGTGAAACTTTCAGTGCAAATATCTGCAGAAAGGAGTGTCGGAGGATTTTCAGTGTATGCCGTTTATGTGTAAAGATGTGTATAAACCAACCATTTACTAAACTATTACGGTTTAAAAAAATGCGCTTTATCTGCACAAGAGTTGTTCACAATTTATACTTGTTTTAATTGGATATGTGGGGCCTATGGGGTTGATTCCTTGATGGAGGTCAGTTCTCTCTTATGTCATTATAGTCCACCTTTTCATCCTAGAAACGGTTTTGTCCAAAATAAATGTAATCGAAGAAAAAACCCACGCCCTTAGATACGTTTCAGAACTTCATGAGTATGCTTAGACGTTGTAGGGCCTTACAGATGACGGAAACAAATACATAGCTACTATCTCAAATCAAAAAGCTTAATAATAATTATTAGTTATTAAAAACCACCCTGATCGGTAAGTTTTTACAAAAGTTTCAAGGTACGCTCCGGTTCATACAACTATGCATGGGAATGTCCTCACAGTTGGTTATGATCTATTACGGTAGTGGTAAGGACGTATGTTGACTATTTATCTTCCTAATTGGAAGCAATGTTTTCTGTAAACCGCGATAAATAAACGACTTGAAATTGTTGACAGGGTTTAAATTTATACTTTTTAAAATAATACCAAATTCCTAAAAAGCAAAAATGGCCAATAATATACGGCGCGGGGTTAACGATTTAGTTCACCTCTCGTAATGGAAAGAGTGCACGTAGTTGGCAATAAAATTTTTAAACGACATAATGAGAAACCAGTTATGTATCATTACATTTATCACGGAAAAATTAAGGTCGTATAAAAATGCCACACACATAGTTTACCTACTGAGCCAAGGGAGCGATATTAAAACGTATTAATAATCCTAACTTGATGAGACCTTTCGAAAAAAAACCCTTTAATTAGCCAGTACTTTTAGGACTCAATCTTGAAAATCTACACAGTAGAGAACATAAATCGGGGTGTTAAATTTTTATGATCTTGTTAATTCGCTGACCCGATTGGATTTTCGAAATTTCACACATTTTTCTGTTAACTTTTCAGAATGGTCCCCAATTTATTGGTGCGAGGTAAAAATAAAAACGCTCTGTCATCGTTAAGTACTTACAAAGATAATTTATGTTCTCATCTTTTGCTTATAAAACTATAAAACTGTAAAACGGTGGTATTACCTCAATTAAGTATGAGGAGATTCAATAATTGAATTATACCGTACAAGATTATATAACAAGACTTTATGGCACTAGCAGCGTTTATTGTACGCACGAAAGGTGTTGGAATATGAAAATACTACTTGCACGTTCCTCGCTTGTGTTCAATCGCTACCGGTGGCAATAAATATTTCAACAATTAAACCCCCGGAAAATAACTCCTTACAGGATTCGGTGATTTAAAGGTCTCATAAATACGCCATAAGCTACTTCGGTTACAACCCCCTTTGAAATATCAGACAAGTAGGAAATATTCCGAACATTAAAATTATAAGTACTACACGTACCGATAAAGGTGGAGACGGGCAGATTTATACTGTAAATTTACGGCAATGAAATTTATAGGAAACCTTAGCGCTGGTTGACTGTGTATTAAACAGGTAGAAAGCTCTACCGTTTTATTTAGAAAAAAAAAGACCCTTGGGGGTTTTTAGTTACTGGCGGCATAAAAATTCTGTTCTTGAAAAGTAAAATGGGAATGAGCGCTCAGGTAGCAAAGTAACAATAAATGCATTGAATATAGTTTATCGATCGTGCTAATCACGTATTGGACTGTATGAGAATAGTTCGTGGTGGTATAAATGTATCTGATACACTTATAGTGCAGCTGGGGTCGATTTTATCAATTTGCACGGATTTTACCCAAACTACCGTTATTTTCAGTTAATTTATTGATTTTAAAATGTAATTTGTTCATGACAGGATTGCGTCCTTGTGGTGTACAACCGAGTACCATCACTAAGTACATTAGTCCAATGTATCTTTCATAATTGTCTAAACTAAAGAATTACGTTTAGTCTAAATTCTGCATATTTAATGGTAAATAACGCAGTCTGCTATTTAATGCCATAAGTTTACAATGTAGGTAACTTTCATAGTCCGAGAGTTGGTGCCACAAAACCTAGCACAAAACCCTACGTGACGAAAGCGAGTACGAGAATGGCTCAGAAATAAAGGTTTTTTTTAAAAGTGAATTTCAATTTCCGTTGCAATAGGCTTTTGCATAAAAGGTGGTTGAACGTCTTTTCCTCTTTCTTATATGACGAATTTTTTTAAAATTTTGTTAAATGACCTAACTCTCTGTTTCTTCCGGTAGTTTTCTTTCGTTTTTAATGATAAGATTTTTTTGGAAAACTCGCGAGAAATTAACGCTTTAGTGTCCGAAAAAAATGGTAATCTCCGCTCTAGTTAAATCGGAACGAAATTCTTTGCGGAAATCCAGTTTACTCCCTTAATACCCCCTTAATAATTTAGTCCATTCTCTTTTCTCAAGAATGGCCCCCCCGAAATGAATGAGCTTTGGGCCGTACCTTGTAGTTACTCATTCTTTGACTCTTTTCGACTTGCCTCTTTTTTATAATGGATAAGATAGCTGCGTACTTGTTTAATCAACTTTTTGTAGGTATAACAAACCCCTACTAAGATAAGATTACCTCTTTATCGACGACTCTTCAGAGTCTAAGACATCCCAAAGCCATTCAAAAAAACAAATCTCTCTATATATATATATATACGTAGAATAAAGTGGAGTGTTAATTTCCACTACGGCTTACAAATGGTTGTTTACAGTTCCACTTATCGTATAAATTATCGGAAAAAAATGAATTCTCTGATTTTGACAAGCTGCAAACTTCTTATGATATGTAATGCGTAAACTGCTCGACTCTTATTAGAAATCTGAAAAATTCCAACTTTACCTAATTCTACCTAAAAATTTAAAAACAAATTTAGAGCTACCGTTACACCGTTAGGCAACACTCTTTTAATTAAAGGTACGATGTCCTCAATATTAATACATTACAGATTGTAAAGTTCTGACTTGCGAAAATTGAGAGTATTTACACTAGAAGACTGCCAACCTTTAAGCTGACTTGGGGATATGATGAAATTTATTTATAGGTATTTAGATTTTAACCTGCGGAAATTGAATGCCTAAAAATTGTGAGTAGATTAACTTGTGGCGACCATTAACGCCAATCGGTACATCCTAGGAAAACAATATAAGTTGTTGTCTAGGTGATAAAATTTAATAATTAAGAATTGATTCATTCTGTTCATGTTTCAAAATAAAAATAGTTCCTATTCCTGTATTTTGTAATAAAACGCTACAATCTAAAAAGTTCTAATGTAAGCTGCACAATAGTATGGCAACAAAACTATAATGTGTAAAAATCAGGGTAAAAATTAAAAATCATTGCACAAAATTTAAATATTTTCGTATTAACTCGTACTTCAGATGTGGATGCAATTGCCTCAGTGCCGTACTGCGGATTCGTGATTCGCTTTCGGTCCATTAAATAAGAACCATCACTATTAAAAATGACACGCTGTGATAAATTTGTTTGACTGTTTGTTTGCATGTATGTATGTTTCCTTTTGTGATATATTTGACAATATTCATTTATATACAACTGGACAATGTCTATGTCAATGTTTTTGTTGATCACCAGACAATAAATTATTAATGTAGCAGGTAAGTAGAGAAAGGCAAATAATTGAATGTTTTTATATACAGGGTGACAATTTGAAAACTTACCACCCCCCATATCTTAGTCAATAAACGAGATATTTAAAAAAATCAAAATCCGTTTCGGTAATTCGGAGGGGGAATCACAATGACATAGTTGGCGACGCACCCCCTCACACCCCCTGCGCCCTTGCCACCCCAACTTTTAAATCTTAAATAGTGACCCCCCATGTGTGATACGTCGTTGGAAAGCTCTAAAAAAATGCTTTCCAACCATACCAAATAGCATTACATTTAGGTTAGTAATTATCGTGCAAATCAAAAAATAAACATGGAAAATCGTATTTAACTTGAACTTTCAAAGCCGACTCGACAGCAACTCATTTTTGATCGCCACTCGCCAGTTATAATCTATTCTCAAACTCTTGTTGAACCTTTTCAAATGTTGGTTTTGCAATATTTCGACATTCTTTAATTATTCTCTCTCTTAGTTCGTCTAATGTTCGCCGGTTGCGTTTTAAATACGACAGATTTCAAATGTATCATATTAGTTTGTTTTTTGATTTGCACGATAATTACTAACCTAAATGTAATGCTATTTGGTATGGTTGGAAAGCATTTTTTCAGAGCTTTCCAACGACGTATCACACATGGGGGGTCACTATTTAAGATTTAAAAGTTGTGGTGGCTGTGGCGCAGGGGGTTGGAGGGGGTGCGTCGCCAAGTATGTCATTTTGATTCCCCCTCCGAATTACCGAAACGGATTTTGATTTTTTTAAATATCTCGTTTATTTACTAAGATATGGGGGGTGGTAAGTTTTCAAATTGTCACCCTGTATAATAAACATATATAAATAAAAACATTCAATTATTTGCCTCTCTATATCCAAATAATTCACATGGAGCAATACATCAATAAAATACATTATTACTATTATTATTATTAATGCCATAAATTGTATTCAGGATTATTAATTACCTATCATCAATATGTAATTACTTGTTAATTTTAATAGTATGAGATGAAATGTTTAAAGTACGTCACTCACTATAAAGACAAGTTTTGCTTGATGTGGTACGATCACCGATTAAAGTAATGACATTGAATTGTAATGATAATCGGAAGCTTACTGCCACTTAGGCAACCAACCATAAACTATCTAAAATGGCAACGTTGAAGTGTAACTTTTCCGGTGGGAATTCGTGTGGGATGGGCGCACGGCGTCGCGCATTGTCGTCATTGTTTCGGCATAAAATCCTGTTTTTTTCACGTGGGAATTTCGGAAAGTGTCTTACTACATCAGAAACTTTGGCGACATCTATTAGTTATATTGCGATTTAAAATGAAGAAAGAATAATGTGCTGTATTACGTCATAGTAATGGCGCCATCTGTTGGTTATATTACGATTTCAAATAACGGAAAAGAGAAAAACTGTTTCTTACGTCTTTCCGTGCAATTTTTTGAAATTAAAACCTATAGAAACCTTGTCCTGATACAAAATCTAATTTGGTGCAGTCGTTCTGAAGTACATAGTCCGGCGAATTTGCTTTTTGCTATAATGTTTGCAGGATCATAGAGATAGATAAACTTATCCGAACTCTGAAGATGCATTACTTCATAGATGCTGCCAATGTAGCTCTAACAGCAACATGATGTTTCCTTTGTAACTCGTGAAACTTTGAATAATACGTGGTAATAGGTACTAAAAAAAATGTCAAATTCGAGAGAGTTTGACTTGTGAGATTGGCTGTGGACCTAGCGCTAAGCGATGACAGTTTTTTAGCAGCCTTTGAACCTCATAATTTTTCAGTAAAGTAACCTATCATTAAACAAAGATACTAGCAGCACAGCATTGATTATTTATATATTTTAATCAAGTCGGCTTAGTTAATTATATAATCAATCACATCATTAGCGTTATCTTCATCGTTGAAAATGGTTTCATATCGATCTACAAATTAAATAAGGTTTTTTTATTAATTGACGCAAAATTGAATTTTAGACGGTTACAAAGCGTTCTTTATAATTGTTTTAACGATGATAGATAACCTATAATCGACACAAGAATAAATTAATAAAATTGATAAAAAAAATTAATTAAGCCTACTTCATTATAACATGGAAATATAAGTATTTAAATCGTATATTCTTTGTACAATTATACGTTGTCTTATATTTCTGTAATCTTAAGTCATCTAAAAATCCAATATGGCACCCAGTGAACAGAAGCAAGTTGATATTGGTATGTCAGTAACCGCCATTTAGATTTTCATTTTGATATCCTTTTCTTTATGTAAACAAAAAAAAAGTTTTTCTCTGAAAATACTTTAGAATCAACTATACTTTCGTCTCAAAAAGGGTGAAGAAAATGTGATTTTCCTCTCTAGTGAGAAAAGTGAAAAACAATTGCTGCGTGAATCTTAATAATGACGTTTAAAATTTAAACACTCCATTATCTAGTTTGCTGTGTCAAACTTCATTATTGCATACGGTAATTTTTCAATTTTGAATGTAGTTTCAGAAAAAATTGTGTGTAAAACTTGAGGAGAAAGTGTTAAAAACTCCACTCTCTTCTCTAGTTGTACAAATAACTATTATTAACATCCATGTTTAGGTTTTTATCTAAACGGAGTCTTATAATTAGCCCAGAAACTTGTACAATTATGCCTATTGCGCAACGTGTAGCTTTCTAAAGGGGTTGCATTTTTTTACTTTCATTTCAATTCAGTAGTTTTGCTGTAGAATAAGCGCAATGTATTTCTTTACGGCGAAGGTAGTTACGAGATAAATTCAAGGGAAAGTTTCCAATTCTAAATAAAGACGCACCGTGGAAAATAACGGGCGATTTGCAAAAAAATATAAGTGAGAAGGCGTCAGGGAGAAGACAAGTTAACTTATTATTCGTAGAGTCACCAGACGAAGAAGCTACGTTTTTTTGTTGGAGCATCAAAATGTTCTTTACGCAGGTGGTTAAAAGTTACAGTAGTTTTAGAGCGGAAAACCACGTTCAAGTTCTGTTACGGGTATAGTTAAAAAAAATTGCGAATACAGGTCGTTTTTAAAGAAAAGAAAGAAAACCTCTGAGCAAAAATGTTCTAACAAACTTCCAAAACTAAAATAATTTTAAAAAAATACTTCCCCTAGCCACTCGAATTTTGAGTTTTCAGTTTATTTTGAAAAACTAAAAAAACGATAAGGAATGGTATCGCCAGGATTATTTCCTAAACAGTCTTGGTAAGAAAACGTTTTGTTTTGAAATTGAAATCCCTATTTTACCATTTTTATGGTTTTGATCATGTAACTTCATTGCCTGAAAAATTGCATCCATAAGTTGTATTGTAACTTAAGTATTTGTTGAAATAACCTGCCCCATAAGATCTAAGCGTCAACATATGGATACCGACACAGGATTTTCTTGAGAAGAATCGCACTTTTTAAAATGGACAGTTATTTTACTCGAAGTCTTTTACAGAGGACAAAGAAGATACAAAATTTTAAAAAAACACGCTTTTGCCGTCTGCTACAACCGTAAGCCAAATAGAGGCTTTATTAATCCTTGTGCACTGGATTTTTTCTGATTCAAGGTCGTGGCAAAGCTACGAACTAATTGTAGGTTGAGTACAAGAGCTCGACACAAAATGTAATAAAGTTGCAACGGCACAGAGTTCTAAATCTTTCGTTTGTTGTATGGAAACCACCATTCTTCGTGAGAGGAAGGATCATGAGAATTTAACACTAACCCTACATGGCAGGTACATGCTGCATTTAATCGAATTCTAAACTAAATTACTGCTGTAGTAGCATGGTGTGGATTTCATCACCGTATTAATGAACATAAACTTAAGCATCAAATAAAAAGGTCTCATGATACTTTAGACCTCTATCAGCATTTACCATCGGCCAATCGTAGCCCGAACTTTACCGCTTGTACACATTATTCTTCAGGGATGATTAGGTTTTTGATATCCATTTATTAATTCTAATTAATTACCCAAAATCAACGATTTTCCACTTTATTGGTTATTTGTATCGAAAATTTAATTAGGCACTTGATCAAAACGGGGAGACGCCACCTTTTTTTTGTTTTATTACCGAGGAGCCATACACGCCGGTGTCTGCAATATTTATTACATGTTAAATACCTGACAACATGCCTCTGACATTCGATCCTAGTCTATACGAAGATGAGATTACGCAAGATGGATTCTTATTTTATCGACTTTAAAGCGAAATATATGTATCCGTCTTAATAGTTTTATACTAAAACATGTGCCTCGGAGGTATTAAAAGACTTGATACTTCAATATATTTTGTTTATTGGACGATACATAGGCTATAAATGAACAAAAGGCCCGAGGTAGATTTGTAAAAGTTTTATGTTAAGTTGTTTATTGTGCTTACTTCATCCTATACTCTTATTATACTGTATAATCCAATCCATATAATTAATTGAGCATTTATACTGTTTCTAAAGGAGGATGGCTCACAGATAATATAAAAATATTGCCACAAATTAAGATGTTATGTGTAATGGTGTCAAGATAAAGAGGCTTACTTACGAGTTAGGAATTTGTTTATACTAAAAGCTTTCATTTGGAGTTTTTCTTTAGGTAGATTACACCCCGCGCTGCTTTGTTATGATGATTTTATCTTAATTCCATTTCTTTACATTAAAGTCTATGGTTTCTTTACATTCTTTAACAATTCGTTTGTATTACTATTTAAGAAACTTGACTTATCAAACCCGCTTAATTTTTACGACAGTGTTCCATACTTTACGATTTAAGCCCTTATAACTTTTACTTAAATATTACCTAATGAATATACGGTACAAACAAGCAGCTTTGTCAATTGAGATTAAAATATCACCTCCGCAGCTTAATTAAGATGCCATCAAATGGGAAAGTAATTTCAAAAATAATTGAGTTAAGAACGTCCAAATGTTGTCGTTTTTAAAGATTATAGACGCGTTTTCTTAATCGAGTACAGTCTAAGGGCGGTGAGAGTATGTTGGGTACTATCACAGATTTAAACCCTCTAAATCTGTGGTACTATCTAGTTAGACAGTGATAGCAAAAGTCATTGCGCGTAAAATTTGCATTATTCTAAATTAATTACATATGGTAATCCAAATGTAATTTTTTCTAGCAACAAGAAAAGGTATGTATTAAATACACGAATTGTGACCGTTACAGATTGTTTCTTTAGTCATAAAGATTGCGAATTGTTTTTTTTTGCTCCCTTCTTTGAAACAAAATTTTGACTTTTTAAGTAAGATTTTTAAGCAAATAGTAATTTACTGGCCAACGGTTAGTCCCTAAGAAAATTTTTTTACGATGACGTACTTACTGAAAAATTCCTCCTGTTTGTTCTTTCTCTGAAATGTGAATTCAAAATTAGAAAAACTAACTCACACTCTGTTAAAGAATTCTACGGAAGCGAATTGTTCCAGGCGCGAATTTTCCGGGAGATTTAATGTAAAATTAATAGTCTCGCGTAACAACTCCACGGTAATAATTAGGGGAGGAACTACTGAGAACCTAGCCTTATAAAACGTATGCTGCATCGCGACTGTAAGCACTCGAAATAAGAATATTTTTGACAGTAATTATGTAATTAAGTCGTAATGCACCCGTTTTCCTCCGTGAAGTTCTTCCAGATTATTGAACACCCGGTATAGAGGCGCTTTAAAATTAATATTTTAAAACTACGAGTACATATCCGTTAAGTCATTATTAGATGATTTTGGTTTTCTATGTAATTTAGAACTATAAAACTAGTATTAAAGCTGCAAGGTCGTGCAGTTTATTTCTTTATAGCAGACCTGTCACGATTGACCCAAAATTCCAGGTAACAATGGGCATTACTGGGTAACCGAATTTGTGGAAATTTTGATCCGGCAAATTAAGTAAGTGTAATTAATAAGTTGCAATGAATCGCATCCGAACCAGTCGTGAGTGATTTCATTAAAAGCGAGTATAATTGAGCTAAATTTTAGGACCGAACCCAGATTCTTTTCATGTCATGGAGAGACATAATTAAATAAAGAAGTTTTAATTTTTTTATGTAAACAATTGAATACGCCGATCGGCCGGAATACTCAACGTTCCCTCTGCGTGCTTTGGAAATTTTATAAAAGGTAACGGTAAGCGTTTGTTATTTCGCATTATGTTAATTATAAACGGGATACTGCTTTACTTTTCCTGCAGTTGATTTCCCCGTACGTTAATTTCCCAATATGTCCTGAGAGTATCTTTAAATATGGAGAATATACCCAACTGTCTTACGCAGCCTTACATTTTCATCAACAAGGGATGCGGAAAATGATGATTGCAAAACGCACCTACTCCAACTTTAAAGATAATATATTTACTGTGAGAGTTTTTTTTTACCAGTTTTAGATACACGCTCGTAATAAATTATGAACGACACAGGCAACGATTGCGTTTTATACTAACAAAATCAGAAAGTGTATGAGTTCCTGTCTAAAGTAAACACATTACCGAAAGGATATTATACTGAATCCGTACAGCTGACGCGTGGGCAAAAAATTTCGTTGATTTGTTACACGTCGATTTGAATTATCTTCCATGGGCGCTTTCTCCACTTAGAACTTTTAAAGGTAACATTCATTACGTCATCCTTGTCCAAATAGTAAAATACGCTTGAATAAACAGGACCTTTGATTTTTATTAACGGTACTATTTTGTAATATCGTGCCGAAATTATTTAATAATGTAACAGCTACACCACGATAAAAAAAATACAAGTAGTATGTTGGGTAACAGGTCGGAACCACTTTTTTTTCTCAATGAGGGAAATGAAGGCGTACAATATCGAAACGCAGTTTCAGTTTCTGAATTTACCTTATTTTCGCAACATGAAAACATTTTAATCCCTGGCCACTTGTAACGTAACAGTTTAGATATATGGGTATTTATTTTGCATGGGTAAATAACGTTTATTTTAGACTTAATTGAGTTATTGAAGCGATTTCGATTGTTATTAAAGAGAAATATACAGTATTTGATGGTAATATAAAGCAATTTAGCAAGGAACTAAAAAAATAGAATTTTAATGCAACAAATAAGATACTCTATTATTCAATACAGCTAATACTTCGGACAGACGTCTGTCGTCTGTAGTCTGCGGTCGGTTTGGAGCGGCATCTCGCCGATACGACTTAAGTTAATATGAAACCCACCTCAGAAACGAACGGTAGGTACGACAAATATATTGACTAATTTACTGTTAAATTCCGCAAAGCTCAGCTCACCAGAAATGGTAAAAAGCAAAAAATCCTCGCGTAAAAGCGCTCACTTATTTTATATTTTTCCGTCAATTCGGGAGGGAATATCCGACTTCCCGTTGAACACAAGATTCACAGATATCGCTTGAAAATTAAAACAATTTTTAATTAATTACATACGGAAGCGATGTCAAAATTGAAGTTTTCTAAGGGAGCATCTAACGGATGTACTCTCGACTTAATCGGAGGCTGTTACTGTAACCCAATCAACTAATTACGGTTAATTATACATCTGAAAATAGTCGTAATGAAATCTCCAAATTCGGCAGTCCAATTTTTCCCTTGGAATTTTGGGTCAAACTGCGGGATCTCTTATCACTTTGATATTTTATTAGTAAAGGCGTAGGTACTCAAATAAAGTAAAACATTACGTTGTAATTAAAGTTTATTTTAAAAAGAAAATAGAAAATCATCTCATCGCGCACACAACTGATACCGAGACTGATACATTTGCACTTGTGGGGTCATTACAAAGGTTAAAAACCGCTAAATTTTAAATATATTTCTAACATTCTCCCTTGATCCCAGAGGTGTATAAAACTTAGTTAATTCGTACCTATACCATTGGTGCAAAAAATATGCTTATCTTTAGGCACACTTTTAGTAAAAAAATCTGCATGCTGAACTTTAGTTGAGACATATGATAACTAAATAGTATTATCATTGAATTAGTTATAAATTCAATGGTATTATCATTTACATAATGAAATTATTTGTATATAATTATTTGTCATTAAATTAGATGCTATGGCTGTCACAAAACATAGCCATACCATTATCAGAAAAAATATTATTTAAATATTTAGAACTCTCAACTAATTCATTAATCAATTATAAGTAAATGATGCTTCTTTAGCCCCTTAGCTAATGGAAACATATTCTGCTGTGCTTGAACTGAGGGCAACTACCTTTTGTTTCTTACTTTCCCATGCAAGGGATACACCACTTAACATAACAAAGAATCCTGAATAGGACTTACTCCGCAGGATCGTTTCCCCAGTCAGCATCTATATCGCAATGTAGGCTGTCAGAATTTTTATTTGAATACACTTTGAAGTTTTATACCAGTTTCAAGTGTTGCCACGAGATTTCCAATTTTTAATATCTTTCTAAAAAATTTACAGTGTACTGGGTATTGCTTAATTTTATAGTGTCTGCATCACGACCAAGAATATGAGTGCCCGGGCCTAAACCCTTAATAGTAAACTTAGTTTTTAAAAGTCTTTTTAATTTATTAAATTCAGCCTTATTTCTATAAAAAACAAAGAAATCGTCAACATACAGAGCTATAATTATTATATTTTTAATATCAATTTTATATAAGACACAAGGCTCATGTGCAGTTTGTTTAAAATTCTGGCCAGTTATAACATTTTTAGTTTCTTGATACAAAGTACGTGATGATTGCGTTAAACCATAAATTGACTTAGCCAATTTACAAACTTTACTTTCCTATCCTGCTTGAACAAAACCTTCTGGTTGATCCATGTAAATAGTTTCATTTAAATTACCATGTAAAAAGGCATTTTCGACATCTAAGTGGTCTATATTTAAAATTAATTTTGCTCCTAAGGCAAATATCAAACGTAAAGAGCTATACCTGATTACAGACATTTCTGCAACCTTTAGCCACGACTCTATACTTTTGTACCTTATTATCTTATTCAAAACCGGAGGTCGGGTGTTCGAACCTGGGCTGAGGTAGGAATTTTTCATCTGTGGCAGAGATGGGAATTTCCTTAGATCAGTTTCGAGCATTCTGCCCGATACTCCGTATTAGGTTTTCCCTCGGGTTTTCCTGCAGTTTTCCTAATTCTTAAGCTAAATACCGGAGTAGTATAGAACAACTTAAGACCTTCTGCAGGGGCCCTTTAAAAAGCATTATGCGGGTTACTCTGTAATTGGGCGTAAGCCTGTTGAGAGCCTAAAACAAGAGAACTTCCTCTTTGTTGCAGGAAATGATTTTCTACACTGCTTTCAGACAATGCACGGTTCACATGCTCATCTCACAGCCGCTATGAGCCGCTTTGATATTCACGTCACCAGTACCATAACATTTTAATTTGCTTTTATTGGCTGTAAAAATGCTTTGATTTGACCTTCATTTGCTTCAGTGAGATGCAATATCGTGTCCTTGTCACTAGACAACTGCAGCCACTGTCTATATACCAATAACCATAATTTTTAGTAACACCAGTAGTAGAGGCCAGTGCCAATAGGGCAATAGGGATGGTTTAAATACAGGCTTACCTTGGATATTTTTTGAATCCTTTGAACCTTTGGAAGCAAGTTTTTTGCACTCTGATTTCCAATGGGCGTTTTTCTTACAATAATTACCCCATGGTTTGTTAGTTCCTGAGAACAGTGCAGACCTTTGAACCTTAGCATTTACGTATTTATCGTCTTGCAATAATTTCTGCTCTATTAAATCACTAATAATGACTTGAGAAGAATTTTCGAGAGCTATTACCATTGAGTCATATTCCTCAGTGAGACCAGAAGGCATTGATTACTGCTAAAAGTGCAACTCCTTATTCATGGCCCTCATCTGCTGAGCCAAACAGCATTCATTTACATAATCTTCCATGGAATTGTAATCTAACAGTCTGATTGTACAGAGGCAACGTAACTATACAATCCCTGATTTTCACAAACTTTTTCGAGGGCCTTCCAAGAATCTTGTGCATTTTTACATCAAATTACTATAGGAATACTAAAATTTATTTTAGCTAATGCTTTTTTCATCTTCTGTGGTTGTTTTGATTTGAATCAGGTTAGGTATCCTTGGATTGAAAACCATAATCCATCTAAAGTTAAAATGTTCTTAATTTGAAACTTCGGGTCTTGGTAGTTCTTGTTCCCTTCAATTTTAGTGTAGGTAAAAATTTGTGGAATTATCACTCATTTTTAATTTTTAAATAAATGAGAGAAAGAAATTATATCACACATTTTTTTACATTTGAGTGCTTGTACATACTTCCGTAAACTGCACGACCTTTCCGGTTTTATTTTTATTATTATTAATTAACGGACCTAAAACTTAATAAGGCAGACTTCTTCCCTGGATTTTGGCGGCTGTGAAAACAATTTAAATATTTCTACGGGAACGGTTATAAACGGCGGATTAACTGCAGCGCTATTTACCGTAGACACAGCTGTAGAAATTAAATCAATTACCTTTAGTTTCTATCTCAACTCGTAAACACTTTCAGAGCAACAATCTTCGTAAGCGCTCAACTTAAAACGAGTGTTTATCAACAGAATGCTCACTAAAACTTCCAGGCGAAGATAGTTGCAAAAACTGGGTGGCGCTCAACTCTGTGGTAAGTTGCAAAAAAGTGACGAACGTTTATGCTCAACCGAAGTTGTGGGGAATCTCAAGCCGTTTTCGCTTATAATGCTGGGCTGGGCTGAGTGAACCTACCGTTGTAGCACATATGCAAGTAGTGCCTTTTCTGATAGATAATTCGCGATAAAATGGAATCCACATCCGTATAAACGTGTAAAATGAATTCCAGCGGTGCTGTTGTACAAATTATAGTAATTAATGTAAAAAAAAATGACCACAAAATACACTCAGGTACAATAAAAGGGTTAGACTTATTCTTCAGTAATTAATTCATGAAGTGTTTACCTCTATTCAACCAAACAAGGAATAAGGAAAACCTGCTGTATCAACCACTAGAACTGATTTCATGACCTACTGTTGTAAATCAATTCAAGAATTGTATCCATTTTATTAGCTACTTAGAAGCTTTTCGGTTAAAAGCTCGTTTAAACCACTAGGAATATAAAAAATTTAGCATTTTGCCCCAATTTCAAATTTTTGCACTGTGTATGATCACTGAAACTCCTACACGACTGTCTGCAGATTGATCTGCATTATGAGTTGCCTAAACAACGAAATACCAGCCTTAATTTGATCTGAAAAGCTCATTTTTTATATATTTTAGTTATTTAACAATGGTACCTATATCACGCGTTAAAGGGGCTACGCTTGTTATCGTCAAATCAAACAACCCTTCACTTGATTTTTAATGTTACATTTTTAAACAACATCCTTTTGTGTCGGTGCCGACTTTTATCTGACAATATTTGATCTAAAAACGTTTCTTTTTGTTCGTACTAAACGCATCAGTCCCTTTTAAACGCTTTCACTAATTCGACTTAAATTAGGTAAACTTTTATCGATCGAGAATTTGATAACAACTTTCGGTAGCCAGTTAAAGGGCCCTTACATAATTACGGTAGGACACAAAGCATACTTCCTTTGATACCATTCCTGGTTTGTCTAAACAAATATTTCGGGGATATTAAAATCGTCGTCATCGATTAATATCTGAATGCCTACTGAACCATTATCGGCAGTTTTGGACGAGCGGATTTAAGGTGGAAGAGAGAGGAGCCTAGTAATTTCGGCCAATAAAGTCTTTAGTATTTATGGGTCGTAACTCATGAAGAACTTTTTAGAGAGTTGAAATTATATCAAAATTAGCATGGGCATGTGTTCTAAAGACAGATGTTTTTGAAACCAGTATTACGTGTCAATTATGTATTCACTCTTTAAAGAAATTTATTTTCCAAAATGTATCGCGTTAATATACTTGCTCGCATATTAAACTCCTTTTATGCCGCTAAAGTAAAATTGTGTTTGTTCGCATTTTTGGTCTTAATCTCGACTTATGATCAAATTTTTTTTAAAATAAATTGTCAACTAACGGAAGCTTATCGAACCGTTTTGTTAACGGAGACTAATTTGTTTTTTTTCTATCGTTCAAGCGCAATATTGAGGCTTAAGTCCGTTAGGATTTTTGTGGTTAATTACTGTAAAAATTAAATCAGTAAATGCGGAAGATATGTTAACGTACGGCGTTTTGAGTAATGATAGGGCATTCGAGTTCAGAAGCTCTTCGTATTGATTATCGCCTTATGCAAATTTGGGAGTTAATGAATATCAAATTATAAGTATATAAACGACGATTAATAAGAGGTATGTTTAATATAAAAAATTTTATAAATTACAATTAGAAAACCGAAGGGATTTCGGAATGCCATACTGCACGTGCTTTACCAATATACCGATACTATTAGAATGCTAATTAATTCTGTTGATACAAGAGCACACACCGGCACTCATACGTAATGGGATAACACTCAAGGACCGGTTTCATACACCTGTCTTCACTGACAGATTAGGTAGCCGATGACAAACGTTTAATTTGTTAGTGTTATTCTAGCAGCAGCATGAGTGGTTATAAACTTTTATTTCACACGCAATTTATTACTAGGATTCTGCTACAATATCCTATTTCCATTTTACTAAATCATAAAAGGAAACATCGTAAATACCTATGGCTATCGTGTATCGTTTACGGCTTTTGTTATGCAAAACTAGTGCCAATATGGTAAATGTGGAAGCTCGGTTTTATACCAGTAAGCTACCGAACTGGCCATAAATATTTTGCACAAATTTTGTTCTTTTAGAACCGGGCGCCCCTCAATTAAAATACCAATTATTTCGTGTGTAATCGCCATACGTTATGGGAGTTTATGCCAGATATTGAATTACCTACTAAAACCGATGTTTATTACGTATGGGGATCATTTCAAATTTACATAAATATTTGAAGATCAGCTACACTTTTCATATGTATAATACACGATCGGGCTTTGTAAGGAAGTCGCGTGAATATTTAACGAGTTAATATCACAAATTGACACGTGATAACTTTGTCAGGTATTATCATTTGGAATTTGCATACCTACTGTCGAATACAAACACGTGCTGACAGGCGCATTCGTGTCCGACAAAGCAGGCGTTTGTGAGCATACCCTTATTTAGGGGATTAGTCAATTGATATGCGAACTGTATTCGGAACTGTGCAAGCTAAGATCAGTTTTATTGCAACCACATGATATAGGTAGGAAATCGTTAAAAAAAGAATGCAAATTAGGTATGCATTTTATAAGCAAAGTAAAATTTAAACGGTTAAATCTGGGGTATTATAAACCGGGATCATATTGGTCAAATTTGCACAATGAAAATCAAGCGAAGACCCACATTTTAGAAAAAGGTAAATGAAATATTGGCAAAATTGCATTAAATATTCTTGAAAAACAATTAAGTAATTGTCAAAAATAATTTGAATCTAGTTAAAACTGCATCCCTAATTTGTATAAGATATTTAAATTATTTTGGCATATCTTTCGTGGTTAACCCTAGTTTACTGGCCACTAAAACTTTCGAGTTTACGGGCGTGGGGTGGAACGAACCCCACTCTCTGTCGCCACCTGCGCGCCGTGTTTCCATGCATAATCTCAGAAAAAAAACGTATGGACATTGAAAGTGGCTGTGGGGTACGATTTACCCCAGACCTGTAAATTAGGGTTAATAAGAAAAAGTTTTTTCCCGAGAAAGCTTGGTGTAGTCGATTTTTGGTAAAAATGGAAGGTTATACACTGCCTTTTTTTGAGCCCCGAAAAAAAAACAGTTCCAAGATTGGACTACTAGTTCAAAAGTTACAATCCTTTGAATTTTTTTTCGAAATTGGTTTCTTCTCTATAACTTTTGATTGAGAAGTCTGATCGAAAAAGTACGAATTGATTTGGATTCTACGCACCCAAATTAATAAGAAAAAGTGTTTTCCCGAGAAATTTTGGTGTAGTCGATTTTTGGTAAAAAAGGAAGGTTATACACTGCCTTTTTTTGAGCCCCGAAAAAAAAATTGTCTCAGATCGACCCGGAAAAAAAAATTCTTATAGAATGTGGCCTGTAGAATCCATAATTTCAAACAGTTCCAAGATTGGGCTACTAGTTCAAAAGTTACAGCCCTTTGAATTTTCTTTCGAAATTGGTTTCTAGTCTATAACTTTTGATTGAGAAGTCTGATCGAAAAAGTACGAATTGTTTTGGATTCTACGCACCCAAATTAATAAGAAAAAGTGTTTTCCCGATAAATTTTGGTGTAGTCGATTTTTGGAAAAAAAGGAAGGTTATACATTGCCTTTTTTGAGCCCCGAAAAAAAAATTGTCACAGATCGACCCGGAAAAAAATTTTCTTATAGGATGTGGCCTGTAGAATCCATAATTTCAAACAGTTGCAAGATTGGGCTACTAGTTCAAAAGTTACAGCCCTTTGAATTTTTTTTCGAAATTGGTTTCTAGTCGTTGATTAAGAAGTCTGATCAAAAAAGTAAAAATTGATTTGGATTCTACGCACCCAAATTAATAAGAAAAGGTGTTTTCCCGAGAAATTTTGGTGTAGTCGATTTTTGGTAAAAAAGGAAGGTTATACACTGCCTTTTTTTGAGCCCCGAGAAAAAAATTGTCACAGATCGACCCGGAAAAAAATTTTTCTTATAGAATGTGGCCTGTAAAATCCATAATTTCAAACAGTTCCAAGATTGGGCTACTAGTTCAAAAGTTACAGCCCTTTGAATTTTTTTTCGAAATTGGTTTCTAGTCTATAACTTTTGATTGAGAAGTCTGATCGAAAAAGTACGAATTGATTTGGATTCTACGCACCCAAATTAATAAGAAAAAGTGTTTTCCCGAGAAATTTTGGTGTAGTCGATTTTTGGTAAAAAAGGAAGGTTATACACTGCCTTTTTTTGAGCCCCGAGAAAAAAATTGTCTCAGATCGACCCGGAAAAAAAAATTTCTTATAAAATTAGGCCTGTAGAATCCATAATTTCAAACAGTTCCAAGATTGGGCTACTAGTTCAAAAGTTACAGCCCCTTGAATTTTTTTTCGAAATTGGTTTCTAGTCTATAACTTTTGATTGAGAAGTCTGATCGAAAAAGGACGAATTGATTTGGATTCTACGCACCCAAATTAATAAGAAAAAGTGTTTTCCCGATAAATTTTGGTGTAGTCGATTTTTGGAAAAAAAGGAAGGTTATACATTACCGGTTAAATCTGGGGTATTATAAACTGGGATCATATTGGTCAAATTTGCACAATGAAAACAAGCGAAGACTCACATTTTAGAAACAGGTAAATACAATATTGGCAAAATTGCATTAAATATTCTTGAAAAACCATTCATTGTCAAAAATAATTTGAATCTAGTTAAAACTGCATCCCTAATTTGTATAAGATATTTAAATTATTTTGGCATATCTTTCGTGGTTAACCCTAGTTTACTGGCCACTAAAACTTTCGAGTTTACGGGCGTGGGGTGGAACGAACCCCACTCTCTGTCGCCACCTGCGCGCCGTGTTTCCATGCATAATCTCAGAAAAAAAACTTATGGACATTGAAAGTGGCTGTGGGGTACGATTTACTCCAGACCTGTAAATTAGGGTTAATAAGAAAAAGTTTTTTCCCGAGAAAGCTTGGTGTAATCGATTTTTGGTAAAAATGGAAAGTTATACACTGCCTTTTTTTGAGCCCCGAAAAAAAACAGTTCCAAGATTGGACTACTAGTTCAAAAGTTACAATCCTTTGAATTTTTTTTCGAAATTGGTTTCTTCTCTATAACTTTTGATTGAGAAGTCTGATCGAAAAAGTACGAATTGATTTGGATTCTACGCACCCAAATTAATAAGAAAAAGTGTTTTCCCGAGAAATTTTGGTGTAATCGATTTTTGGTAAAAAAGGAAGGTTATACACTGCCTTTTTTTGAGCCCCGAAGAAAAAATTGTCTCAGATCGACCCGGAAAAAAATTCCTTATAGAATGTGGCCTGTAGAATCCATAATTTCAAACAGTTCCAAGATTGGGCTACTAGTTCAAAAGTTACAGCCCTTTGAATTTTTTTTTGAAATTGGTTTCTAGTCTATAACTTTTGATTGAGAAGTCTGATCGAAAAAGTACGAATTGTTTTGGATTCTACGCACCAAAATTAATAAGAAAAGTGTTTTCCCGAGAAATTTTGGTGTAGTCGATTTTTGGTAAAAAAGGAAGGTTATACACTGCCTTTTTTTGAGGCCCGAAAAAAAAATTGCCTCAGATCGACCCGGAAAAAAATTTCTTATAGAATGTGGCCTGTAGAATCCATAATTTCAAACAGTTCCAAGATTGGGCTACTAGTTCAAAAGTTACAGCCGTTTGAATTTTTTTTCGAAATTGGTTTCTAGTCTATAACTTTTGATTAAGAAGTCTGATCGAAAAAGTACGAATTGATTTGGATTCTACGCACCCAAATTAATAAGAAAAAGTGTTTTCCCGAGAAGTTTTGGTGTAGTCGATTTTTGGTAAAAAAGGAAGATTATACACTGCCTTTTTTTGAGCCCCGAGAAAAAAATTGTCTCAGATCGACCCGGAAAAAAAATTTCTTATAAAATTAGGCCTGTAGAATCCATAATTTCAAACAGTTCCAAGATTGGGCTACTAGTTCAAAAGTTACAGCCCCTTGAAATTTTTTTCGAAATTGGTTTCTAGTCTATAACTTTTGATTGAGAAGTCTGATCGAAAAAGGACGAATTGATTTGGATTCTACGCACCCAAGTTAATAAGAAAAAGTGTTTTCCCGATAAATTTTGGTGTAGTCGATTTTTGGAAAAAAAGGAAGGTTATACATTGCCTTTGTTGAGCCCCGAAAAAAAAAATTGTCACAGATCGACCCGGAAAAAAATTTTCTTATAGGATGTGGCCTGTAGAATCCATAATTTCAAACAGTTCCAAGATTGGGCTACTAGTTCAAAAGTTACAGCCCTTTGAATTTTCATTCGAAATTGGTTTCGTCTATAACTTTTGATTGAGAAGTCTTGATCGAAAAAGTACGAATTGTTTTGGATTCTACGCACCCAAATTAAATTCCCTCGGGAACAAGAGGTATTATGTCGTTCGTGTACTATGAAATTCTAGGTTTTTGAGTAACTTTATATTACTTCTTCTGGATCAACATAAAGACCATTTACTCCACATGCTTTGCCTTCTGCACATTATTTCACTTTCTGTGTAAGCCGTTTTGTAAATGGGCTATGTTGTAATGAAGATAACATAATTCTGGATGTAGATTGGAGGTCTACGCTCGAGAACTGAAGGACGCAGTATTGGAGAACATCTGCTATGATTTTGTTCAGTTTCTAACTAAGGATGATCTTCGGCTGCTTCTGGTTGATCAGCGAATGACACTCGTTTCGAATCTCATCTGTGTAATTGATTATATGACGTTTCAACGTTCATCCTTCATCCAAAACGGAGTTTACCTAATTTCTTTACCACTTTTAATATTATCATGTGTATCTTCCGATTTTACTGTATCTTCCGATTTTACCGGATGTTGATAGCAACTTTCTTATTTTAAATAGAACACCCTAATTAATTAATCATAGTGCTTTTTAGAGGTGCCCCTGCAAAAGGATAGAACACCCTATATTTTATTGTATTTTTAGAAACTACATGAAAATTTACGTCGTTTGATACCGCATTACCCTATACCTAGTATAAAAGATTTTCAAAATTTTTCAAAATGCTTTTCTTTAGGGCCTATGACTCCGTTGACTTAAATTTCAAAAGTCTTCAAAAATCAACAATACTAACTTGCTGCTACCTTAGAAAGTTAATTTTTTTTTAATGAAACCTGCTTTAGTTTTTTGAACTTTCAAATGTCGAAAGAAATTCTACATCGATCAATTATTACGTTCCCTATACCTATCTGTTATGTTATGCTTTCCGTTTTATTTTAGATTTTCTACCTACTGGTTTCAACTTGACGGAGCACCGGCTCATTCTACGCATGATGCTTCCCTGTCTTTGAACATTTTTGAAGACATTTGGATTAGGCCTATAGATCCGTGCTATTAGTATTCTAGATCTCTAACGCCACTTGACCTTTATGTGTGGGGTCCATAAAAAAACAAAGTTTATTGCATTTATTTCAAACCCTCCTAAGAAAATTACGCATAACCGTCACAATTTTAGAAAATCTAAAATAAAACGAAAAGCTTAACAAATAGGTATAGGGAATAATGTAATAATTGATAGATGTAGAATTTTTGACATTTGAAAGTGCAAAAAAATAAATCAGATTGCATTTGAAAAAATCAACTTTTTAAGGTTAGAAGTTATCAAACTTGGCCAAAAAACACATAAAATATAGGGTGTTCCATTTAAAATAAGAAAGTTGCTATCCATATCCGGTAAAACCAGGGGTCAAACCGGAAGTGAAACGGTCATGATAACATTTTCTGCCGATAGATCGTGAAAAACTATGTTGGTATGCAAATTTTTAGATTTAAATTTTTAAGCCTAAGCCACTGACAAGAAATGTATACCTTTCTACCCTTACAGGTAAAATTGAAGCTGATATGGCTAATGTAATTACATTAACCTCATTTTTAGTAGCCCACTTGCTTATTTGCAAAAAAAAAATGCATAAAATGTAAATGATGCATCGTAAATAATAAAACTATACGTTAATCTGAGTGAATGCCGAACGTTTCTGTGCACGTGATAAATATTACAGTATCCCCATACAAAAATTGCGAACTCAAATTTGTTACCTATACTGAAAAGGCGATATTGCATTAATTACAATCATTAATAAGTTTATAATTGGCCTATAAAACAGAATTTACTGAAACATTTCGCCGTTTTAACGATCTCATAAATTGAAAGTTACCAGTTCGTCAATATATGAAGTGGCAGATTTTCTTCCTACCGCAAGAAGTTGATTTATTCTGCTTTTTATTGGCTACGCGCGGTGTAGTTGAAGCTGTAGGGGGTGCATAACTAGGGTCAGTGTAACGTTCGCAATTTTTATATGCTCCACCAAGGATATTACTCGCATAAGTATCAGGTTATCACTTATTGTTGTCTAAACTTTTCAATTAGCATTTTTAATTACATATACACTGCTGTATAAATATAAAACGAGTCTCATTCATTATAAGAAAAATTCATATGTCATATTGCTTGCGAACGTGTCTGGAAAATTAATCGAACCATTATTTTCAAAGGAAAACAGCTTAAGCAAAAAATTTACAAATATCGAGGCTAAGCTGTCCAATTTGTGTAATTTTAATTGTCGCTCTCCGGCTTGCATAAATCATACGAGAATTTTACTGAAGCCGTCATCCCACGTAAAAATTGAAGAAGCAATAATAATTCATCACTTCCACGTTTTGTATTGTCAAAATTTACAGCTACCGCTCATATTGCGAAAGCATCGTGAGAAGATCCCCGCCGTAAGCGCGTCTAGGCGTTAACTTGTTTACTATTTGAAGCTAATGTTTACTAGATAAATAAATTTAGTCAAAGTAATAGTGATTTATGTACATTTTTTGGTAATAAGTAGTGATTAGGTAAGTTCCAAATGGGTGAGTCTTTTTTTTAAGAGCGTGGCCTTAAGTGATGTGGCAGTCAAGGTAATTTCGCATAAAAAAGTTAATCGCCATGATCGATTAGTTCTTTGAATATATTAAAAATGCAATTTATTTTCTGAGCATAATACACGTAATACACCCTAAATGCCTATAGGGCAAGCCTACTAATGTAGCGTGGTCAGTTATGAGGTGTGATTATGTTTGTGGACAGAGATTACTGTAAAAGTAATGTTAACAAGAAGTACGAAGGTGATGGTATATAGGGCAGTGCGTCTCCTTTGCGGACAGTAATTTGTTCAGACTTCGCTATCGATCAGGGATCACTGAGATTTCTCCAACCCCATCTGAAGACTGTGCCGCTCCTCTCGTTTTTTGCACTTCGCATTTATTTTGGGGGAAGTAGAGTAATAGGTACTTTTTCATCGAAGAGATCTAAACTCTATATAACTTCATCAAGTTTTCATTAAAAAAAATACAGCCGTTTTTATTGTTTATAACCATGTTCTGCCTATTGTCGCTAGAGAGAAGCACCGACCGAGGCCGTACGTGAAACTTTCGTCCGCATTATTTAAAATACAAATAATAATTTGTTTTTGTATTTACATAACATTAATAGAATTACAATTTACTCTGCTCCCCGAATTATATATACTGTAGCTATCCAAGGCTTAGGGCCGTAGCCAGGGGGGTGCCAGAGGGTGCCTGTCTGGATATTAAGTGGCACCCTCTGACCGACCACGACCAGAATCGTAAAATAAAAATGTACAATAGTGCTATTTTTGTACATTGTAAATTAATTATCACAAATATACAATACTATTGTTGTTCATAATTATTACAATAAAATTGAATAAAAATGATTATTCTTGATAATTATAATACCTACATACTACATTTTGTAGTATGAGTATAATAATGGTTATAAGAATTATGCAATTTGATTCAAAAGTAACAAGTTTAAATAACTCAGATTCAGACATAGAGAATTTCATGCCAAAGAGAGAAGGTTGCAACTATTTTAATGAATATATTCCAGCTTTTTCTATTGTTATAAATAAATTGTATTGGATAAACTATATTTTTATCTGATATTTTTATGTATGCGTCAATATTGATTCGATTGACATATTTATGTTACGTTTATTTTATGTTACATCTTTTGTTTTTTTTAATACATAATATATATTGGATAAAATTAGTTTTTTTAATATATTTTTTGCTTTTTTGACAAACAAGTCTCTCGAGACTTCATGTTTGTGACTGCACCCTCCAACATTTCGTTTGCACCCTTACAATTTTCGTTCTAGCTACGGTCCTGCCAAGGCTGTGGGCAACACAATTTGGCACCAGAGTAGGGACTCCGACCCTGCACGCTGAATGGTATAAATGGTAATTACATAATTAATTTTCTTTTTCGATTTTTCCAATAAAAGTTAACTTTAGGTATTTTAGTTTTATTTCGCGCTTTTTTCCGGAAAAATCTTCTATTTGGTTCGTGCTCGAGAACCTACCAGACCGAATAAAATCTAAAAAAGATGCCTGAAACGGAAACAGGTCCTGCTGTATTTCCAGGAATGAACATTCGGTTTAGTTGGGTATCTACACTAAAAAAGAGCAATTGCAGACCGAGGTCCGCGGGTTGTATTCGCAGTTATTTTCGTCATTTGTTTATAGGGGTTTTCCTATACAATAAAACATTACGGAAAGGATTATCAAAGGTAATCAACCACCCCCTAACCCTAAAACTTTGCATTGGTGAGCTGAAAAAAACTTTCCCCAGACCTGAAAAATTTTCGTAGAAACCCTTTTGGAATGGTTCTCAGAGATTTTAGAAGTTTTAAGACTATTTAAAGTCATAAGTAAATTTTACCATCTTTCCTAGAAATCCAATGCAGAAAACGCGAATCAGCCCCAAACAAATCAAAAGGCAAATGAAACGTAGGCAATTTAGCGAAAATATCGTAACAGAGGACCATCGATCCCCTCACTGAAATTGAAATTTGCGCGGCATCTCAGTCAAATACGTTGACACCATTGTAAGCTTTTGATTTTCTAGCAAGCCAAATCCCCAGGGGCTTCTGGATTGGTGCATTTGAAGGCGCGTATTAGCCTTACTTTTTAAAGCTTCATCATTAAATTAACACAAAGACATCATTTGACCTGAGATAGGACAGCTGCATGGGTACATTTGTGTCATTCGATTTGAATGACTTCCTACATCTTCAATGATTATGAAGAACACCAATCAATAATGTATGCCACCTTAGATGTGGTATAGTAAATACGTGTAAACCATTAATTAAATTAATTATATACATGTCCTCTCAAATTACTCATAAATCAGCCGGTGGATTTAAACATATAAGAACTCACCACGTAATGAAAAATTGAATGTCTTTAACGGCTCTTTTAGTTTGCAGTCTGTATCACATCCAATTTTGATGTACCAACCTACTCAAATATTGTCTGTTGAAAATGATCCGCCATTCTAAAAAAAAACAGAAAGATGCCCTGACAAAATATAAAAGATTTATTTACTTAAAAAAGAACGGTACACGTCTTTTTTTAATTAAATTTTACAAATGCTGCGATATAAAACGTCATAAATCAAGTCGATCGTGAACCTTAAATTACAAAATTTAAATTCAACAACATTTTTGTGATTCTACAAATTTTATAGTCGTCTTAATTTACAATTGATGTAAAAATTACTTTCCCCCGAGGAATTTTTCCGTAACAAAGTCGCCGCTGATTTCTTACAATACGTTACAATCATAAATGCACCTCTCAATTGTACTATCATATATCGAGACATGCATTCGAATAATTATAAAAATTCCCGTGTACGAAGTTATTTATGAACAAAGGGTCTAATGCTTACATAGGTTTAAGAAATCTCTTTGTGATTTACTCGAATTTATTAATGATGGAAATATTCAAAATATCTTATTTTTTGGAAATCTACATAATTTTGTTGTTAAAAATTTCATTCTCAGCAATTTGTTATTACAAAAATTCAAGTTTGAATGTAAATAGACGACGGCGATACTTTCTTATGTACAGAAACACCTTTTATGACACTTTTAAAATTATTATCCACGTGTCCTTAACCATCCAGGTGGGCGGCGGCAATATCTACAGAGAACAAAATGTAATTTTTTAGTGTAGTGGGGCACTGTCCCCTTTAATCAAGCGTCATCTGTTAAGATTTTTTGGTGTATTTCACAGTTTACAGATTGATTGTTTGGAATCTGGTTGCAACTAAGCTTATATTTTGCCGAAAAGAATGTTGCGGTGAAAGGGGTTGTTTTTGGGCTTCAGGGACTCACATAATGTGTACCAAAACAGATTCCGCAACGTAGTTAAATTGTGGATATTTTGTGTGGTTTTTTCATACTCTGACGATGAGAAAGATGAGATGAATCCCATCAGATCTTGAGTATTCTTTGTATATGAGAATGCACTAATTTGACCATTTATTTTTGATTATTTTATACATGGTGCTCCTTTTTCTTGCGCCACCATGGAGCCTTTGTTGGATACAGTGCTAATGGTTAATATTAAAAAAACTTAATAATCTTTATTGCTGTGTAAACTACGCCATGGGAACGATTTATTTGGTATTAGCAGCTATTTGAATTGAAGCTAATGTGATTTTGTTTAAGAATTATTTAATTTTGTTTAAATAATCGCTTGTATTTTGTTAATTTAATTGTAAAGTACTTAGATGTTAACAGATGAAGTTTATTTTTATGTAAAGATTTTATCTTCAGTCAGTGCCATAAGGTTTCGTCATCGCTGCTTAAGATAAGTACGCGTTAGCGTCGAAGAAAAACACAGATGTTTAATGACGAAGCAAATTCAAATAGAGGAGAAACGGAAACTGGAAGAAATAGCAAAGGAAGACGTTAATCGTGGTTTTTTTGGTGGTAGGTAGAGGTTAATCGTTGTTTTGTGTTTGGCCATTTTGCCGAAGCTTTTCGAGTTAAACAAGACGTTTAATTGTAAAGTTGTTGAAGAAACTTAGAGAGTGTTTAAATAGATGTAAGTCGTCCTGATAAAAGTGAATAAATAATAATCTATTTCGAGTTAAGTTCAGTGGCGCATCGCGCATTCAAAGAAGAAGATTGTGTGTTTTGTCGTTCGTACGTTTATTCTTAAGTGAAAGCTTTTTTTATAAGGGGAGTAGTTTTTTCGGCCTTTGTTGGAATAGAGCTGAAAGTAGTTAGGGTGTGTAGGCCAAAGAGAGGGAACTCACCCTACCAACTTTCAGCTCTATCCCAACGAAGCCGGAAAAAACTACTCGTCAAGGTCTCTTTCTTTGGTGTACACACCCTACCAACTTTCGCTGCTGTTTTTATAAGGTTATCCAAGTTAGCTGTCGGTTTTTTAAATCATCAAATAGCCAATTTTACATCTGTAATTCATAAAAGTTAGAAGTGAAGTGCCAGAAGCAAAATCAGTTGATTGTTGTGTTCAATCGAACCCAAATTACGACCTAGATAAGGGTCCTCATGCTAAATTTTTCTGTTGGTACCTATGCCAAACGATTTCGAGAAAACTGTAATACAAAACTCGTCAGTAAAATAATACTACTTGACTCGGACGTTAAAGTACTCGGCTCCCTTCGACAATAATGTGTAATTTTCCTGACTTTTATGTAAACAACTATTATTTTATAGCAGATGTTAAATTGACATTTTAATAGGTTTGAATGAGTAGGGTCTGACACCCTTTAACCTCAGGTTAGATAAAGTGATTCGTCTAGCGCAAACTACTTCTAGAGTTTTCAAAGTATTTACCTTGTTCACACATACGCTTGGGTACCGAAACACAATGGTGCCCTTAATCTTTTAAAATCCAATCAGGCCTTGACAAAGTTGAAGAGCATTTAAGGGTCGATAAGAGGCCCAGAGGACCTTCCATTGGCTTTAATAGCCTTTAAAAATTATTTAAAAGTCCTTAAAAGCCTTCAGTAATCCTTAATATGCCTTAAGAGTATTTTATAAACTGTTCGAGGGGCCCTTTTTAAAAGTCCTTGAAAGCCTTTAAGAGTCTCTAAACTGTTCCAAGAGTGCTCCACAAGTGTTTAAACCTTGAGAGTCCCTCTTTTGTTTAAGAGCCTTAATGTGTCAAATGACTTTTTAATTTTTGCCAACCCTCAAGGTCGTTTAAGGTGTTTATTAATAGTATTACAGTCTCAGAAACTCGCCAATGAGTTTATAAATCCATTTTTTGTTTGATAACGTGTTCATTCTGTTAATTACAATTAGGAAATTAATGCGTTTATTTTGTTACAATAGCCTTTATGTTACTTTATACCAGCATTGTAACGGTGGAGTACTTTAGTACACGATGCGAGTACTGGCGCACATATATCCAACGCGAGTACCGCAGTGTTAATTAATTGTGCAGGTTGACGTCCTAAAAATTACTATATGGGGAAGGTTTAGAGAGTTTTGATAACATAACTCAAAACTCAAAAAAAAAAAAAACTCAAAATCTGAAAAAAAAAGTCCTAAAAATCTCTAGTTGGATTAAAATTTCAAATTAATTAAGAGCGCTTTTTTGATACCCCACACGACTATATGGAATTACGTTTAGCTGCAGTTAATTTCAACTCAATTGGCCGGATTGAAATTTTTAAAATCGGTATTCCAATTAACACCTATTGTTAATTGGCATTTTTCAGGTCGGCATAATGTTCGCGTATCACCCTGATAATGGCATTACGGTTTTAACGCTTGTTTTCGTATACCATTAGAAATTAAAATCGATTATTGGGAAATTAACGAACTTAGAACTTAACAAGATTGATTCTCTCTCCGCTTCCCTGGCAAGAGAGCTTTCGGCAGCTGTAAAAATCATTTAAATATTCCTAGAGGAACTGTTGCAAACGGCAAATTAAATACGGCCTCTTATTTTCCTTAAGGGGCGGCTCTACAAATTAACTCACTAATTTCTACCTTATATTTCCAACTCCTAAACCGAAATAAATACTTGAGGAGCTTCTAGATATCGTAGATTTATCTACAGAGTGATTACTAAAACTGCACACAAAATACGACAAACATTGGAAACTGTTGGTGTCAGCAGGACAGTGCACTAGCGCACAAAGCCTTAATCGTGTGAGAATACCTATCGGACATATTTTCCATTTTTCAGGAAAATTGTGCGATAGGTATTCGCACAATTAGGGCGAGGGCACCATCCTGTTGATCTAAAATATTCATTTGAACCTGATGTAATATGAATAATGAATAAAGTAAAATGAAGTTAGCAGTAAATATTCATTCCAATTTTTGCTCACAGTGTACAAAATTGGTTCAATGTTTCAAATCAAAGTACAATGTTACACTTTAAGGCACTACAAGGCATCTTATGATTCCATCGTTGATGTTGTCAATGTTAAACCTTTGTGCTCCTGAATATTCGCTATTACCATTACATACAGGGTGACAATTTGAAAACTTACCACCCCCCATATCAAAAAATAAACATGGAAAATCGTATTTATCTTGAACTTCCAAAGCCGACTCGACAGCAACTCATTTTTGATCGCCAGTTATAATAATTTATTCTCAAACTCTTGTATTGTAGAACCTTTTGAAATGTTGGTTTTGCAATATTTCGACATTCTTGAATTATTCTCTGTCTTAGTTCGTCTATGTTCGCCGTTCGCGTTTTAAATACGACAGATTTCAAATGTATCATATTAGTTTATTTTTTGATTTGCACGATAATTACTAACCTAAATGTAATGCTATTTGGTATGGTTGGAAAGCATTTTTTCAGAGCTTTCCAACGACGTATCACACATGGGGAGTCACTATTTAAGATTTAAAAGTTGGGGTGCCTGGGGCGCGGGGGGTTGGAGGGGGTGCGCCGCCAACTATGTCATTGTGATTCCCCCTCCGAATTACCGAAACGGATTTTGATTTTTTTAAATATCTCGTTTATTTACTAAGATATGGGGGGTGGTAAGTTTTCAAATTGTCACCCTTATATTTTATATTCCAAGATTACTAGTTAGGACTATTTTTTGAAAACTTCTAATTATAATGGAATTGTGATTCGCCTCTTAATTTTTTTTCATCCAAAAGCGTATCACTGAAAAATTCTGGAACCGGCAAACGTCTTGACCATTCAAAAACGTACATATTCATCCCTCCTCTTTTCCCTTCTTCTTTTTGATTATCTTTCCAAGTCGTTCTCTTCTGCTTTTTCAATCTTTATCACCAATGTCGCATAAATTTTCATTAAAGTTGACTAAATCCTGGGAGAGGCGGCGACACCAAGCATATGTCCAAGTATCAGGTATCAATCGTCCAGATCTTGAGGAAAGCGGGACAGTCGAATTCAACCAAAAATTCAGATTCATGCATCAGGATCAGGGCGACTGCAGGATCTCACCAATCGGATTGGCGTATTTTTCCTGATATATTAAAGATTCAAACTCTATCATTCGCATTTTCTCCATGACCAAAAGATGCAACACGGGGAATGAAAATCGCAATTGCCGTAAGATTCAAAAAAACCAGAAGAGTACAAATTATGCCCACCTTCCCTTTTTTGGAAATACTTCCTCCCTGTGTGAATTGTCACCAAAGTTGCAATTAGCAAAATTTGCCCAATTATACTAACTAAAATGAAGAAGCTTTTGCTTCTAAAAATAATACTTGACGCTGCCTTAAACCTAATAAGCGATAAAGGCACCAATTTAATTTACCATTATTTTTAAATTATGTTGTATGTGCAACAGAAATAGGGGTGACACCTTATTGGCAAAATTATAATGCATTGCATTTGGCGAAGTTTCTTGTTTGACCCAAGTTCCAGAAAGAATTGGCCAAAAAAAAAGCTCGTGTGTGCAATGCAATAACGAAGGTATCTCGCTTGAGTGCTAATAACAGCCTTAAACGCGTATTACAAGAAAAGTTTTGCGTGAACACGAACAATTAACTTGGTACAGTAGTCAATTTGTAAATCGCGTACAAGCAGATCGTTCGTGACTACGCGTCGTTGATTACTGATTGACAATCGGCAATTGGCGATTAAGCTGAATTACAGTTACTACAACTCGATAAATTTAAATATCGAATGTAAAAAAAATTAGATGCGCGTGAATTTCAGGTGCAGGGTTAACGAACTTTTTAAAATGCCTGGTGATCTGGTTGGCAATGTTTATGATTATGTTGTCCCTCTTAATTATCAATTTCATTTTAATTATAATATGATCATTGAACTTTTTTTAAGTTGAGCGCAGCGGCATTTTAATAGGTATTTCTATGATAGGATTTGCGTAATTAAGACATCTTCTGTGGTCTCCTTAAGACTGTGCTGGTGATCCTTTCAATGTATCGGACATTGAGGTGTAAATGTCCGGGTGCTTAAAATGCTAAATTTCGCGGGTAATTACGCCCACAATGTTCATCAGCAAGTTTGTCTTTTGTAAATTATCGTTTACAGTAGCCTGTCACTTTAGCTTTGCACAGTCGCGCCCAGTTACACCCGTTGCATTCAGTACATGCAAGAAAATTACGTAATTGAGTGCACGAATTGCAAATTACCTTAATCATGGTTTTGTACGTTGCTGGTACCTATATCATTTTGCTTATACTCTTCAGTCGTCACACATGACCTGTTTGAGGAATGGAAAAACGAACATTTCCTGGATTAGGAAAATCACACGGAAACACTTGCTATTACAATTAGACTTTCACAAGGAATAAAGAGTGAGATCTGTAAGAACTTAATTAATGACGAAAGAGTTGGGAAAGGAAGCTTAATAAATTGCTACAATTTTTTATGATAATCATATTTATATTAAAAAAATTAAAGCGAATGTCAAGTGTTTTGAAAGATTATCCTATTTAGAATCTTCTTGGGAGGTATTAATTATTTTCGTTGTTGCATTTAAGAAGGTCCTGCCTTACTTTAGATGAACTTAATTTAAACTAATTACAAGTCTCCGTTAAGCTCCGAAACGAACTAGGAGTTTGTTTTTAAGACACAAACCATACATTTCAGGATACAAATGGTGGAATTATTCTAATTTATTACGACCCATTATAATTTAGAAGCTAATTACATTACACGGCCTTATTTCACATTAGGATTACCATTTTGAGTAAACCGATTAAACTAAAGGATACATTGTGGTTTTTTCGTAAATTGAATTGTTATAAAGATGAATGGTACATTTATTTATTGACAGGTTAACAGGACGATTTTAATGTACGCAATCTTGGGAGGATATAAAGTGAAGCTACGGAGATATAAACGTTGCAATAAAAATCAATCAAAGCTCAGCTTAACAACACCAACGCCATACAAAATTAAACTTTTATTAAATTTATACGCGGATCGTCTATTAAATTTCAACATATTTTTTCTTCTCTCCTTTTTCGTACCTATTCATATTTCACAAAAAAATTTAATATTCTCTCGAAGAAAAAGTATATCTCGTTTCCCATGCTTAATTTTTAATGGTTTAATCCAAAAACTAACTATCATACTTTCAGGTGACCTTATGAATAAGTTAAAGTGATTTAAAGCGGGCGACTATTGGAGTTTGTTATAGTATTTTCACGGATATGTAGCCACGTATATTTTCCGAAGTCAACTTTAGCATTATCTATGCCTAACTTTTGTATGTCGTTTTTTTCTTAAACATTGAGTAAGTTTTACCAGAAAACAAGGTGATAAACTGCCACTAATTACCTACTCATCCACAAACAGCGAAATTGTTGTAAAGGGTGGTAGTGGCTTTCGCAACGCAGCATAGGAACTAGAAAAATGGGGTATTACGCTTTCTTGAAGATTGTTATGCTTTGCGCTTATAAAATTAAATGAGTGCATTTAAAATATCTCCGCAGATTCGTACAGCCAGTATTTGAACGAGAATTACTCCATTCTAAAAAGTCATTCTGCCTCTGGATTGCAGTTACCAAATTTGAAAATGGGTGATTTCTTTAGGAAGGTTTGCCGTCTGGAGAATAAGTCGAGGAATAAGTACTTAGAATCAAGTGTTGTATACGTTTTAATGGAATTATAAAATTATGCTAAATTATAACAATTTTGATGGTGTAAGTGGGGGTGGAAGGGAGGAAAACACGCATCGCGCGCATTTCCTCTCGGTAGCACCATTGAATACCGAGACCAGAGTTGGGCAGTATTCGATTTTGTAAATACTTTTTAGTATTCAAATCCTTTAAAGTATTCAAATACTTTGTAATTAAATACTTTTATTGAAGCAGTATTTGTATTTGTAACCAAATACTTTCACAAATATTTAGTATTCGAATACTTCGCATAGTATTTGAATACTTAAACTTCCTTTTTTACCAAAAATCGACTGCACCAAAATTTCTCGGGAAAACACTTTTTATTATTAATTTTGGTGGGTAGAATCCAAAACAATTCGTACTTTTTCGATCAGAATTCTCAACAAAAAGTTATAGACTAGAAACCAATTTCGAATGAAAATTGAAAGGGCTGTAACTTTTGAACTAGTAGCCCAATCTTGGAACTGTTTAAAATTATGGATTCTACAAGCCTCATTCTATAAGAAAATTTTTTCCGGGTCGATCTGAGACAATTTTTTTTTCGTGCCCCAAAAAAAGGCAGTGTATAACCTTCCTTTTTTACCAAAAAAGGTCGTATATTTTTTATATTGTAAATCACAGGTTATGATATCTACTTACTCTATATGTGTTCATTTTGATTTAAATTATTTAAGTATTTTTTTTTTGTGTAAATTATATTATTAAGTTATCACTCTCTACTTGAATTTAATTTAATTTTGTCCTGTTATTGGATTTATTCTGTTTGGGCAATAAAGCATTATTATTATTATTATTATTATTAAAAATCGACTACACCAAAATTTCTTAGGAAAACACTTTTTCTTATTGGCAAAAAAGATATCCCGCCGATGCCACATAACGAACCCAACTTGACAAAGTTTTTAGGTATTGTTATTGACAACCAACTCACCTGGACCGATCACACTGACCACGTATGCAAGAAATTAAATGTCGCATATTATATCATTTTAAAATTATTCCATATCCTGGATAGACAATCCCTAATTAATGTGTACTATGCGGTTGCTTTTCCACACATCGCCTATAATATACTGGCGTGGGGAAGTACATCGGAGGCTTCTCGAGTGTTCATCGCACAAAAGAGAATCATTCGCCTTATATTTGCACTTAAACCTAAAGCATCATGCAAGAATACGTTCACCCAATTCCACTTGTTAACTGTCCCATCGATCTATATATATAAGCTAGGCATATTTGTATATAACAACATCAATCTGTTTGACCGTCTGAACACCCATCACAGGTATCCTACAAGGAACGGTAATTTGTTATCGATACCCAAACATAGATCTAGCAAATTCAAACATAGCCCACTTTACAATGGTATCAGAATCTTCAATGAATTGCCTCCCAACATCCACATGGCCAAGACGCCATCTTTATTTAAAAAAAGATTAAAACAATATCTAACGGGGAGAGCTTATTATAGCCTCAACGAAATGTACATGAGATCGGCATAGTCCATGCAACTATTATAGGTACCTTATTTGTTTGTGTTTATCTTATGTTGTCTATCTTGTTTGTAAACCTTTGACGTTGTCTATATCATTGTTTGTGATCTACTGACAGAAATACATTATTATTATTATTATTATATTATTATATANATGAAAGGGGAATAAATCAGAAACTGTTAAAGATAGCTATAGGAACATGTAATATCAAAATATGCCAATTTCGATTCTCTATCTCATGCAATATTTAGAACATGGTCATTCCATTTAAAAAAAACTGAGTTTATAGACTTTGAAGTTTCTTAAATTTGGATCTCCATAGGTGCGGTTGTACGCAACTTAACTTTGTTTTAAGTACAGTAAAAGAGAGCCCTATTCATTCTCTATGCACTGATAAAAATGGGTTGCCATGACTATAACCTTTTTCAAGTAATCAATTATCAAGGTACCATCTGCATCCGCCATTTTTTTTCTTAAAGTCAAAATAACTTAAAAACCATAAATGGTAGATATTGACATATGGGTATCAAAAGAAGTGAAATTTCACGTAGAATCCAAAAAAGCAATAAAAAATAGGGGTTGCCATTTAAAATAACGAAGTTACTATCTACTTCCGGTGTTTCCGGAAGTGCGGCCATTTTGAAAATATTTTATATCGATTCGGCCTTCAGAGTAACTCCTAAGTACAAATTTTCAAAAACCTACCTATTTTACTTTCCCAGAAACTTTTAACTAAAGCTCCCAAAAAAACACCCTGTATAGACTCCACTACATTTTTGGATATGTATCTTCTAGTTTCTAGTATGACCGACAGTACTTCGATACCTCCCACTATAGACTCCACTACATTTTTGGATATGTATCTTCTAGTTTCTAGTATGACCGACAGTACTTCGATACCTCCCACTCACACAACCACGAAGACGACACTATCGCTGATTTCTTTCGCTTAGCTTACTTCGATATTTCTCGGATCACTCCGAAATCTCACTGCCCCGACTACAGAAGCTTCTCGTATTCCCTCCCCGCGAAACAAAAGATAGCCATCCCACCAAATTTTAACTACCTACATAATTCAAATAAACACACATTTCCAGATAACTTTGCCAAACAATACGCAGCTGCCACGCCGTCGCCAATTCAAGTGAAAAAATATCAAATTCTTTCAAACAAAATCAACTGCAGGTGTTCCCAAACTGCGGTTAACCGCCGCACCGCCGAAATCTACATATAAATCAATCTTTCAAAGAATCTGCAAGAAACGATTTCAGTAAATTACAACCAGAATTATAAATGTAAAAACTTGACATTTAATTGGCCCACAGAGACATGGCAGAGATCAAAAGAGTTGTCCAACAGGGATTTTTAATTTTTTAAAAACAGATTCCAGCAACTTCAAAGTAACGCGTGCATATGCAAAATTATACTCGATGATTACCTGTGTTTTATCTGCAACACCTGCATCGAGCAAGATAATTTCAGTATGATCATCCATCCGTACATCCGTTTGTCCTAATCGTAAGCATCCGAGAGCGATCACGTTTGTTACTTTAATCTAGTAAGTAAGAATAAAATGCATATCCCCCTCCCATTTACATTAATTTGGAATGTATGCGTAAATTTTAAACGGATTGAATAATTTTTAACCATAACCTACCGTATTTCCACGTCGCTTCTTCGTCCTCGAATTCATTAAAAATAGTCATACCGGTTTATTTCAATTGGCAACAGCGTTGCATGTACTTTTAACCGGAACTACAGACTAAAATAATTATAATCCCGAGTATAAACCTGTGTCGGTTTGTGAAATGATGAAAAAGCTAGCGCGATGTGCAAATTAGTGAAAAGCTGTAGAAAATGCTGACGTTTACTCAAAAGTATCAAGGAAATCCTATCAAAACAAAAATGTTGTGAAAAGTAGATGACATAAAATACTAGTAATTTTACAAAGGGTAAGAGTGCCAAATTCGGGACCTGGATACTTTGATAGCACTTAGTTACAGGGATTTGAACCACAAAACAAAGAAGCAGCTAATTTTTTAACTGTAGTTCACTCTTGAAGGGTGTTCTTCGTTGACGACAAATCCATATCTGAAATCTTAATTACCTACGTATTCTTCCACTGGACGTACTTTCTTTTTAATTAAAGCCCCTAATTAGCACCAAATTATAAGATGATTTTGGGGTTTGAAATATTATTAACCTATGTGCATTTTTTCCATTTGGGGGGGGGGGCGGTTTAATGTAAAGGTCAAATTTAAAAAAAAAACATTCAACTGTTCGTGAAAATCAGGGAGATATGTTGGCGGTTGTTTCTTCATATAATAGTGAGTGATGACAGTAATGATTTAATGAAATATAGACCTCATTGTTACTATAATGCCTTTGCTTATGGCGGTACGCAATATATTCAACAGTTTCGATTACCTTTGGAAAAGATTATGAGAATATTGGCTTTGGTAGACATTGCAATTATCCTGGGATTTATGAGTCGCTACTTTCTTCCAACTACATTCAGGTCGAGGCAATCATAGAAATGAGACGCTGTATTTATCCTTATGTATGAGTACATCATCAAATCTCTGAAATGTTATTTGCGAGATATACAGTATGTAGGTCATTGTTCTTATGCGTTCATGTTGATCTCTCCTAAGCAATTTGTATAAAAGTTATAATAGAGTGTGTAGCTAAATGAAGACTCCTCGGAAGACTCAAATTTGGAAACTGAATTTGGCGAATTAGCGTATTTGTTGGCCGAAAACTAGCTCAGCAAAATAATTGACATTGAGATGAAACCACAAAAGTCATTTCGTGCCGTGCCTGTTAATGCGTCTTAGTCCAGTCAAATAAGAAAAAATAAAAACATTAATTGGTAAAGATCTGAATTTTGGTAAACATGTTCATTAGTGTTCCCCATTGGACATACTAAAAGTCCCCGTCAAAATCTGTTGCGCTCGAGGCACCATCTTGGAAAAAAGGAGCACTTGTTCAGTTTCTTGCCTATATATCGGCAACAATTATTGACACGGAAAAATAGCTCAGATAAAAAATATAGTTTATTAAATTGCCCATAAAAAAGCACATTAACATTTTTTTGTATGTCCAATACTTTAGCTATAATCCGACATCGAATAGGGAATCAAGTATCCTGAGCTCTCGAAACAGGCGCGCAGATATTTTTTTACAACTTTTTACAAATCATTAAATTTATTGAAAATTGTGCCAGTATTTCTTATATATGAGAAGTCGTCGCACTCAAGCTTGGTATGAGACACGTTTAAAGGTTTCTCATAAAACTCTCTCTCTCTCTCTCTCTCTCTCTCAATAGAACTTTCATCTTCAATGTGAGCAGTTAAGCACTGAGTGTGGACTGGAAGCCTTCAGTGACCGAACAGGGTCAAGGAAATCGTGGACTCTCCTTCAACTCCACAGTTCGGGAGATTTTTCATATCCACAAACCTTCTGAACTTGCTGATTAATACGAAACGTGTGTTGCTGCGCCGCTGCAGCCGTAGGGGGTAACAGTGCGGTTAGATTCGGCTGACCCTTGTATGCGTATTTTCTGCAGGTCTGATAACGATGTCGGTTTAAATATCTCTCACTAGCAGGCACGTTGTATGCAGAGAACGGCGTTCTCCAGCTTCAGAAATCATTTCGTGGCCCCAACAATTTTAATCATTTTCGCTTACCTTTTTGAAAAAAAACATGATGTCGTATCATGAAACATTATGTCATTGCTAGAATGCTTTATCGCAAGACGATTCTGTTCATTTTTTGGTGCTTTTACAGCTTTCGGTGTAGCCATAAAAAAGACGGCCTCCTTCCTATAACTACGATGCGGGGCCTAAACGCTTTCTGACGCATTCAACGTGAGATTACAGCTAAAGTATGGGAGATACAAAAAAATGTAAATACTCTTTTTTATAGGGAATTTAGTAAACTATATTTTTCATGTAAACTATTTCTTCGTATCAGTAATAGTTGCCGAGACATGGGCAAAAAACTGGAAAAGTGTACCGTTTTTCCAAGATGGCGTCTCGAGCGCAACAGATTTTGACAGGGACTTTTAGTATGTTCAATAGAAAGTCCCAATAAATGTGTATACCAAAATTCAGATCTTTACCGATTAATGTTTTTATTTGTCCAAAACTGCGCTAATTTGACTGGACGGCGTCTGATGTAGTCATTCCATATGAAATCAACAAATGGGGTGTGCTCTCGGGTGTGCTGCATCATTTTGAATAACAAAAAATTCTTTTAGGTATACCCGAGGGTATACCAGAAACACTAAACCACCATTTTTATTGTATAACTTTTGTACTGTAATATATGTCGTTTTAATTTCTTATTTGCATTTCCCCACAAAATAAACGCCGTACCTCACCTTCGATTCAAACAGTGAGTAGTACACTTGGAGTAACGTTTGGTCACAACATTTTTTACATCGTGACAGAGCAAATATAGATTTAATCTCGGATTTAATTAAGACTGGCTTTAGATTTTCTATATTATGAAAAGAATGGGACCAAGGATAGACCCTTGGGGTACCCCATATTCAACTAATCTTTGTTCTGACGTTGCCTCCATTATTTCTCCCGAGCCGAGAACCTTTTCACTTGCAACATATTGATAACGCTCACTTAAATATGATTTTAAAAGTTTTAAGGTAATTGGGAGTGCGATAATTTTTTTTTGCATATTTATCAAATTACCGGACTTTTTTAACGTAAAATCGTGTTATTTTTTTTCACGATTTATACTACCTATACGTTTCCATGGCGTTTAGTCCTAGCTATGAACAGTAGCATCAATTTTTAAGTGACAGTAAATAGTGAATGATATTCAATTATGTGTTATTAAGGATCGCTATACAAAAATATTTCGTGTACAACACATTTCGAGAGTGTCTTTTTTCATGCAAATTTATGAAAAAAACTCGGAAAAAAAGTAGAAATGGTATTTATTCATGTGTACAGAGCGAGGTACAGAGTGGCGGATAAGTATTGAAATCAGCGAGCTACAGCCTTAACCATTCGTTATATTGAAAAAAGTGCGAGATGAAGGTTGTTTGATATTATATTATGCGTATTTTGACGTACCTACACGGATATTTTTTCGAATGACGTCATTTCTGTTATGTTGAACATATTTTTTAAATGGAACACCCTGTATTTTTTAGTTTTTTATGATCCTCTAGACGAAGTGCTTCAAAATGATATATGGCTTTAACACTGAAGTTCTGAGATTTCAAGGTATTTTAGTTTTAATTTAATTAAATCAAACCATTGAGAAATGCGTATCTTCATTTGTTGCACTCTGGGGACGACCGATTTTTGCAACTTCCCTAATATGGCCAGTTTGTGTAAAACGCTTCTAAGTTTTACTCACGACCGATTGGGAAATCGGCTCTGTATCTGGGTGCGTTACGATAATAAGCGCACAAACTTCGCATTGGGTTGTCATCCGATCTCCATACCCAACCACAACCATCATTAAAATTGTTATGCGCTCTTTCTCTGATAAATGAACCATTTTACTAAAACTGACAACTGACACTTTAGACGTTATTGAGTAATTTTTGATGAGCCAATTATTGACATAAAAACTCAAATATCTTGAAATCTGAGAACTTCAGAATAAATGGTAATGTGCTATTTCTAAATGATGAGCATTTAAAGTTTTGTACAGTGGAAATTCCAGACCCTTTTATTTGAATTTGCCAAAATCTCCCAAAATTTGTTTTGCCGTGCATATTTTTGAACAACTGATTAGTCGATATAGCGTAGCCACTGTAGCAGATTTCCACGCTCCGTGACTTAATATCTGATAAGCCACCAGCCTATTTTGGGTTACAATTTGTTGCTGATTATCATTTGGTGGTGGCTAAACAAATGCCAAACTTAGATTAAGAACTAAACATACATGCTTCCCCAAATCCCCACTCCAGTAATCGTGTTAGCGTTCAAAATCAGCACAGGTAAATAAGTGCATGAATCACACACGATTTACCCACTCATCATAACCGATACTTACACATAATTAGTGGCGGTCAACATGATGGCACAGTATGGTTAAAGACTTCAATATAATGCCGTATGCGTGACAGTCATGGCATAATATTTTGCACGCTGCAGATTTCTGTTGCATGCGAAGTGTACAAACGATCTCATATCAGGTGCGAATTGCCACAAATTAAATCAAAACCAAATGGGCGTAATTCTCTAACGTCACTTACACGCATAAAATTATATTTAACGAATAAGAAATTTCCACATAAGTCGAATTGGCAAACGTAATAAAAATTACTTCTTATTTTCCTAAAGTTTGTAAGATAAGATAGGATTACGTGCTGCGCAATGTCTCGGTGGTTTGTTTTTCTAAACGGCCTTGTTAGGTCCTTCACCGGTTGTTACCCCGTATGGTGGCGCCTTTTCATATAGTATTGAAATATGGTTTGTACATTGACTTCCATGAATAATAACAAAGTACTATTCCATTTTTTGTTCCAATTCTATAGGATGAAAGTTAGTTGTTACCAAATGTGGTCAGTTTCCATGTGGATCTCGGTTTATTCATTGTAAATGCGGATTTCAGCCGGCTCGTGGTAATTAAGCCCCAGCTTTATTTTAATTGCGTCATTCCCGTTAAACGAATAAGTTTAATTCGGTTACTGCTGGGATTACAGAATCAGTTTTTTGGTCTTTCTCCTACTGTTTAATTGTTATTTTGTGTAGGCGAGGGTGTTTCTTTAGTGAATGTTTGTATATTAAGGTACCTTGCGCGGGTCAAAAATGACTAACGTATCACTGTCCAAAATACCACAAAAAGAACTCAAAGGTGAACGGCCTTGCATATATTCTCGTTCCTCTGTCCGTCTCCATGTCACTAATTCCTTATAACCTAGAGACCTACACTCCGTAGCGAGTTCAACCTTTACATACATGACATACAGTGTGTCTACTTACGTTGGCAACATATGGGAAACTTTTTTTATTGTTAATTTTACGAAATTTACGAAAATAAGTTATTCTTTATCAAGTTCTGCATGTTCAAAAATCTAAAATAATCAGGTATGACATTTTTTTCAGTCATACGCGGTTTGTAAAAAAAAATGGATTAGGTTTTTTTGTAGAGAAAAAAATTACGAATCCATGCATACTATAGCTTTTAATTTTTTGAACTTTGAAACCAAGAAAAAACTGACTGTTACCCGAAGTGCAGCCTCCATTACTGTATTTCTTTGTGTTTTTACAAATTAAAATCAGTTTTATTCCAAACTTACAAGTGTTTTCGGTGTAAACTTATCACCAACCCTAAGTACATGCTAGAAACAGAAGATCACAGCCAACTACTATACCAGAACAATTGAACGCTTGTTACCACGCACTGGTTTTCTACGTAATTATTCAATTTTCAAGCGAGTGCCTTGGAAACAAAAGACGATAATTGGCGTGAAACCTTGATCGTTTTAGTAGTTTATATTTGAGTTAAAATAATTACCGAATTACCGTCCTCAAATGCAGTAAAGCGTGATATACTTGAAATTTAAAATTTTTTAGAATTTAAAGCTGTTCAAATTTTGTTTTGGTGTTTAATTCACTAATACTAATAATAATTCAAGATTTTTCACTTTTTGTTAGATTGTATAGTTGTTAAATTTAAATGACTCATAACCGGTTTTTGTTTTCAGAGCAGTCTCTAGTAGTTCGGTATTTAGTGACAATCAAAAATGTGATGAAATGTATAATGAAGAAAGAAACCACGGAGTTTGTTCCCTACAGTCGCATAGGAAATTACATGAAATGTTAGAAATGTGTATGAAATATGAGAATTTGGGAAAAATTAAATACAATTTTGAAGAAATTGAATGAAGAAATAAGAGCACCTGGGAGAAACAGCCGCATAGGAAATTATGTGAAAATATTTAGGAAATGTATATGAAATTTAACATTTTTGGGGAATAAGAAGAAATTTTGAGTAGATGATCGGAAAATATAAGGACGTGTGAACAAATTCTGTGGAAAAAGAAGGAATTTTTAGAAAAAAAGCTATTACTGAAGTTGGGGAAATAGTACATAATATATAAATTCAAAGAAAACAATAGATTTGATCATTACTTCATTTGCAACCCGAAAGTTGATTAAATGACCCCTCCAAAATTGCGCTTGAAACGTATTTTTGAACTGTCAGATCGATACTTTTCAAAGATCATGACTTCAAATTTCTTCATGATATGAAGAATCCGAGGAAGAATCTATATGACTTGTTCGCATTTTTTATTTAAAAAAACATGTTCGCAGACATTACAAATATTTCGTCGGTTCGTCTTTGATTCTCTGAACCCTCCCCGGAACTTCTTCGATTTGCAACGCTCTTGAAGGATCGGATTTCCATTCAATCGCTCCCTTTGAGAGGAAAAATCACCGTGAATTTTTTTGTTACTGTTTCACGTTAAGCCCATGTTTATTGTTCACATGGAACAAAGACGATTGGGTTATATCATATATCAGTACACCTCCTTCGATGAATTTGTAATTCTTTTTAATAATCTTTTCATGCTCTAAGGTCAGTATAATGAATTTTAGCACGTGCAAGTTGCAAGCTTGGCACCGACCCTGTATTAATATTTAATGACATGATTTCTGACAGTTCCGGAAACGACCGAATCCAAGATAAACACTTTGATTCATTTGGTTAGTGATTAGCACAAAATCCCGGTTATTGATACAAGCCGAAAATTATACCTTGTGCAATCGGTTGATCGATGTGAACAGTTGATGGGTACATAATTTTATTTTGTCCACACAAAAAAAAACAGGATTATCTTTATGTAATGCCTATTTCCCAAAACATTAATTTCGAAAGTTTAAAACGTGTGGTCAGTGTGGATAAAGCACCGATAACGGAGAGGCGAATTAATTTCGTCTCCGTTTCTCTATTCTGCACCATTTCATTGCAACGACCGTAATCATTGTTAAGTAGCACTCACTTAATCCGGAGAAATAAATGGCGCAAAAGAAAACTTGACAGTGTATATCGCGCTGCACATACGTCGTTAAACCTTTATACATTTCAGCTCGGATCGTTGTTTAATAGAATTGTGCATCAGTTTATACGGTCCATTGTACAAGTAGATTCAAAATAAGATCAATTCTAAATTTCACAACCACACACAAATTGTAATTGAATTTTGGATCGAAGTGCAACTGTTTGCATAATAGGTGATCTATCTATTTATTTTTGAATTGCGACCATACAAAAATTGAGAAACAAAAAATTTTAAACGGGAATAATAGTCGTGTGCGAGTTCGTGTGGCACCTTATTTGAACGGTTTAATTCTGTATCCAGCGTTGTATCATTTTTTACCTAACAACATATAGCAATATCAGTTTGTTTCAATTCCAAATTAAAAAGGGTTTATCCCCGGGTTTACCATTTGAAATTTTTGACGCGTGGGTCGATATGGGGAGGGAGTGAGAGAAGGGGTGTCTGACAAAAGGGTTGATTTTTACGTAGAAATGTGCGTCCCAGGTATCTTACTAGTATTGTTGTTGTCTATCGAGTGATCCGAAAATTGAATCCCCACAATCAAGAATCATATTGTGCCATATATCGTTCTATTGGTAATAAAAAAATGCTACTCAATAGGTACAATATATTATGTACTTTCATCTATATCTTCCGGTCCGTATGAAATTGATTATGGTTGATCAAAGACGAAACATCGCAGTGAAAATCTGTGGGTACCATCTTGTAGACCTTAAACAGTTCTTTTCAAACAGGGTCAGAAAAAAATAAAAACCAATACGGTTAATTTCCTAATGTTTATCATTTTACTAAGCCCTTCGCAACTTTTTGTAATTTAACTGATTGTTTACCTCTTATGGTTTCCGATTCTCCCATGCTGTTCATTGTTATCTTGGACACACTGCATAATGCAAGAAGGGAAATCCCCTGACACTCCATTTTCGAGATATTCACACTTGAATTTTCACATCACCTGTGGATGTTTCTTCCACACGTTCCAACCGTCGTTTGTGGGTACGCTTTTCCGACAGTCCACTCTTGCGATTATGAGGAATTATAACCGATAAGGAGGAGGAAGAGGGTTGTGGTTGGGAGAAACTAATTCGTTCCGACCATTCATTAGAGTACCACGAGGAGTACCATGACAAAAATAGTTTTGACAACGAGAAAGGCAGAAGGGTGGCAGTTGGCACAAAACAGTTCGTTTCTTTAAAAGACTAGTACTAAAGTACCTATATCATGAAAGAAAAACCAATTTTAATATTTAAACAAACATATTACGAAACCGCATTTTTCAATAAAGTAACATTTTCTGTACTTTAAAAAAAATGCCAACAAACAACCATAGTCCATGAATTTTGATAAATGTATTTTGAAAGTATTTCTCCATTGTAGTAAACTGTTATTTACTTACGGAAGACCACTGTATCTACCTTTGGCTTACATTATATCTGGATTGACGTATTTGCGTACTGTTAATAATTTCTAGGAAATATCGATTTAGTAAACACTGTATGGCTTGTCAGAGATGTATAAACCAAAATTACGTATAGACTTGTGTTGCACGTTTTAGAATGTCTGGTAACGATAATTGGTTTGTTATTCAAATACGAATTGCTGCGCTATTCGAGTAAATTAGATAACAAAAAATATTAGGTTTAGAGTGTACTGTAATGCTGTCTGGGTAAATATTCAAGCATCGTATAAGTACAATACGTTTGCTGTAAGATGGACACTTGGCATTTTTTCGCAAATATTGCCTAACACGAGTTTGGAATCTGGAAATTATTTATGAATGAATGTTCGTCTTGGTTTTTGCTTTTTGCTATAACTGTTATGGCGTGCACACAAGAGAAAGAGTATTAAAAGGGCCTGTTTTTTCTATCCGAAAATTAGGCATTAACCGAGGGATTAACAGATGGTTCATCCTCATATTGTAAAAATTAATCGTTATTTGAAACTATAACAGTAATATTGAAAACTTAATGAATGTTTACTGTGCATTTTCTTATAGAAAATGTACTTGGATCAATTATATCTGCATTTGTAGCATTACATGGGAAATGCAATATAATCGGTTTATTAATCATTTCTAAGGCTTGTACGCATGAATTAATCGATAACCTTACAGTGCTATAATTTAATTAAATAATTTAAAGATTCTTCAGCTCAGGCTGGAGAAGAAGATGATTTGGATTTTGTGATACCACAGCTCTGTTTTTAATAATATTACCTACAGCACACCACCTGCGAAGCGATATAATTTAAATATTCTCTGGCATCATAAATGTTATTATAGATAATTGTGCGGGTAATGAGGAGTTTAATTGCAGGGAAAATTACCCCACATTACTAATATGTGTGGATTAAAATTACAGTTGCCCGTTCTCATTTTAATTAATACAAGATAATGAGTCAGGAAGCGCGACCATTCATTATTGGCTTAATTTAGGGTTATTCAAACATGTAAAATTCAATTTCTATATGAATAAAACCGAGCATAAAACTTTAAAATGGGCGATGTAGATGTTTTCAAAAATTCAAACGTCACTAAATTACAAATTCTATGAGGTATTTTGCCTCATCAAATGTTAATGTTCCGACAAAACTTACTTATATTGTAAAGCAAGGGTAAAAATCACGTTCACCAAATTTCATTACTTCGCGAATCTCACGAATATTTCACTAAACTATAGAAATCGGAACCGGATTTCATAAAAAATTTCTTTTTAATTCATTTGAAGCTCGTTTTAAAGGAATGGGGTGATTTGTTTTGCTAGAACCAATCGGTGACTGTTGTTTAATCCGTGATTAAACACAGCTAAATCCGAAGAATAAGCAGATTAAAATTAGGCAATGTGTTACAAATTAGGATATTGCATTAAGTATTGCGAATACTACTACTGCGACTAATTGTTGTACTTATTATTACTTTCATGTATCACTGTATTTGTTTATCTTATTTTATGTTATTTATATGTGTATATTTGTTTGTGCTATGTGCCAATGACGCGTCGAAGTCAAGGATTGGTGGAATGACAAATACAGATGATTAATGTAAAACAGATCAATGTGAGTAACGCATGAAGATGCAAGGTATTAGTATAATGAAACCGAAAAAAAACACACTGGAATTCGAACTACGAATTCAATAACGTCATAGTACGAATTCTATACAAACTTGTAACCATTTTAAATAAATCAGTCTGAACGAAAACTAGTTTGTTCAATTACTCTACGAGGGTGAAGAACAGTCTACAATCGGTACCAGTGACGGCGCACCCCTCACAATCTGCTCTAATCTAATTCCTGAATTTAGAAAGATTATTTACTATTATTTTTACAATTTAATTATACATGTATATACTACGAGATATACTATATCGTGACTCACCATTGGGATCTCCGTAAGGGCGAGAGCCCCTTTTTATGACTAAAATAACACATTGGAAATATGGGAAATAGGAAACCAAAATAAAAGATTTTCAAAATAATCCAACGGGAGTGCAAAAATGTAATAAATAAAAATCATTTTTATCTTTTTATTTATTTTTAATCTCAATTCTAATGGTAAAATTTAACTTTTTTGAACTCTGGTCGCTAATTTGGCAGCTCGTTTGGTTGTTCAGATATAGCGTCCTGGAACACTAGATTTTAAATACTGATTTTTGATAAGTAATCGCTATCTTTTCGTGCCGATTTTGGAAAACAAAATGCGATCGCTTTAAACATTCATGTACCTGAGGGAACAGGTAAACAATTTCTTCACCACGGCAAAATCCTACCTTCCGTAACCTTCCAGGGATTTTATTATGAATGGTCACCCCCACAACCTCTCTTAAGGTTTAAGGAAAATTGCATCCGATGATGTCTTGTATGACCTAGTATCGTAAGAATATTTTCAGGGAGAATAAAATTTTCATGGGGAACCCATTTATTCAAAAATAAATACAACAACGGCCCGCATCTTCGTCACAGCCAATTCAAATCAAAATAACCTTCCAATTGCCGTAGACGTAATGTTCAATACCTTATTTGAACTATAGTGGTATAGCCTTTTTTCAGATTTTTAATCAATTGTTTGATTAAACGAAAAAGCTTTTTTTCACTATTTCTGCGATTTCCACTTTTTCACGCATTTTCCAAAGAAGGTGCGCTATTACAGCTACATTCTTTTTAAGTACTTCTAGAGTTTTCAATATATTTACTTCATTTTTTTAAAATTCGGTAGCTTATAGCTCTGGCTGCCGAGCCAAGAAAAATTTTGACGATTAATGTGCGCATGCACAGGCTGCGCAATATCCACTTTCTTATTTATTTATATATTTTGTTGAAACTTTAACCACAGATACTTATACTCGTAGTAAGGGCAAAATGCGCAATGCCAACTTTCTTATAGTCAGGGAGACATTTCTGAAAAATGCTCTCTAAATCATGTCTAACGGCGTTTTGTGCTACAAACTGGTAACAGGCGGTTCTAGACTAATTTGCCCCCGCTGAAAACGATGCGCCTTGTTGCCAGACCCAATTTTGACATTTAAACCCTTAAATCCAAGATGGCGGCCAAAATTGCCGTTTTTTCGATTATTTCGATCCCACAAGGTAGCCACTGAACGTTTTGGGTAGTTTAAGGGTAGAATAACATCTAGTACACACGACGACACCGTTTAGGCACTCTTTCGTATTCATATTAAGGGCGTAAATGCCTAAACTCCCCTTAAAAACGTCAAAAATGCAAAAATTCATCATTTTTTTTCTTTCTGACGGGTTGTCGGCGTCCAATATGCATTCATATGGTCAAGTTAACATTTAAATATGTGGGGACCTACAGCAGCGCCATATGCCTGGGGCCTAAATATCAAGATGGCGCCTGGAAAGTCCAAAAACAGTGAAAAAGTCGTTCTTTTTGCCGTATTTTTACTACACTGACCACTCTTTACGATCGCTGTTCATTTTGGTGTTCTCGAACATTATTATGAGTAATTGCGACTGCCACCCCCCACGGGAGGGGGTGGAATTATCATCAACAACCGAACGGATTCACGAAACTATCTAACTTCGATGGCGTCTTCCACCTACGCCCGATATTTCATTTAATATTAAATAATTAAGTAATTAAATTTACATCATGTAACTAAGTTACATTCAATGAAGATATTTTTTAATGTTATTTTTTAATTGTCATCGTTTTTCCCCATGCTGCCTTTCAAATTTTGCATTGTGTACCTACTTCTAAAATATTTTCACAAGTGTTATTCTGTAATTTCCTTAAGCTAGAAGATGACCGTTGGTCGAAACTAGTCGCGGCTTTTACAATTTGTCTATTAAAATAGTATGGGGAAGGTTTTGTGTCTTTTTGGGATTTAACCTGGGATTTAACGACTCACTCTAACATTTACATTAACATTAATCTCGTTCATACTAATTTAACATGATATCACATTACATTCTAACGCATGAAGATGCTCTATTCAAACGTTAGGCCACATCTCTATTGATCGTAGAATGGTGCTCATGTCTTATTTCGCGGTGATGGCTTCCATTTGACTGCTTCAGTTTTCCCTTGGACATGCAGCATGAATCATCCTCTGGTGGTGATTTTAACAGTAGTCTATGTGTAATATGCCAAAAACAATCCAGAGAGAAAACGTTAGTGCTCAATATTCTAAGCAGTTTCCTGCCAAGTGTTACGTTTTAATTTAAAAAAATCAAAGAAAACTTGGGAAGCATGTTTTAATATATTTGCCCTCAAATTACGCCGCCAAACCAACTTCTGCCTCTTGGTTCCATAGTTAAAGTTTATAGGAGACGAGTCTCCATTTCCGCAGTTAAGCCCTTCAGTTGTGTAACATCCAGAATGATATTCACAATTCGCATATTATTGCTCCAGGTCATCGAAATGGGGAATATGTGGCCAGTGTAGTAAAAATACGGCAAAAAGAACGACTTTTTCACTGTTTTTTAGACTTTCCAGGCGCCATCTTGATATTTAGGCCCCAGGCATATGGCGCTGCTGGAGGTCCCCACATACTTAAATGGTTAAATGTTAACTTTACCATATGAATACATATTGGACGCCGACAACCGGCCAGAAAAAAAAAAATGACGAATTTTTGCATTTTTGACGTTTTTAAACGGAGTTTTGGGATTTAGGCCCCTAATATGAATACGAAAGTGTGCCTAAACGATGTCGACGTGTGTACTAGATGATATGCTACCCTTAAACTACCCAAAACGTTCAGTGGCGTGCCTTGTGGGCTCGAAATAACCGAAAAACGGTAATTTCGCCCGCCTACTTGGATTTAAGGGCTTAAATGCCAAAATCGGGTCTGGCAACAGGGCGCATCGTTTTCAGCGGGGTCCAATTAGTCTAGAACCGCCTGTTGCCAGTTTGTAGCACAAAACGCCGTTAGACATGCACTTTTCAGAAATGTCTCCCTGACTATTATGTATGGAAATCAGTGCACATAGCTATGGCCTTTTGGGAAGTACTGATGAATGCATGGCAAATGCGCAGAAGTTCTCGACTTAGGGCGAAAAATTTTAACCTGTGGGATTAGTAGTGCTACAGACGGACAAAGTGCGAACAATAGCGTTCATTTTCTTGTTGGTTTCTGAATTTGGAACCTCCAATTTATTAAATAATTTGGCCCCGCCAACCAGCTCACACTCTGGTATTTGTAGTGAGCTTGTAAACTTTTTGCTTCTTGTTTTCTTACTCCCCTAACAAAACACCTAAAATATTCAAATTTAGCGCGCTAAAAACAAGGATCTTTCGATCACTGGCACTGCCACAGAGAGTTGTACGGACTAAAAGGTCGCTTTCTGTGTATCATCGGTCCGAATGAAAGTGCTTTTAAAATGGGTTGGAACTAAAGATGGAAAATAACGCCTAGTGTCCGTTGTGCAGAATATTTATTGATTCACATTAATAAAACCGTTTCTGATAAATGATAGCATATACCACTACCTGATGCGGCAGCATATATCTTCGGATTAGATCGTGCCTGGCTTTACAGAAGATGTTAACACATTTATCACCCATGCCGACGTACGCGTGTAAATTTATAGACGACTTTGAAAAAATTTGGTTTCAATAAAAGCCGGAAAATACAGAAAAGAAGGTATACGAAAGATCAGAGACAAAATAATTGGTTTTTTTATTCGTAAAGTTAATGCTTGGCATTCGATTTAAATTGAATAGGTGTTTACGCGAAGCATGCACATATAAATGGTAATACCTACACGTGTTCGCTCGACTCTTAAAGGCGCTTTTAATGCTATTGAAAAGCTTTAACATTGAGGTAAATGATTTTATCATTTCTTTAAGTTGGACTCAGCGAGTGGTGACAAATCTAATGCCATCCATTTGCGTCCCTATTCCTTCGTTTTACCAATTCGCTACTTACTGGATTTGTTGGACATTTTCCACACGATTTTTTTATTTGTGAAATTTATGAACACGACCTACACGGTTACGTAACATAAACTTGACCTATCATATCTTCACAGTATTCTTCTTTTACTATACAAGAAACAGTCTATTTATTTATTTATTTGTTTATTATCCCTCTCTTGTTGTGGGCCCTCAACAGGCTTGCGCCCAATTACAAAGTGACTCGCATAATGCTTTTTAGAGGTGCCTCTGCAGAAGGTCTTAAGATGGTCTATACTACTCCGGTATTTACCTTAAGAATGAGGGAAACCTAATTCGGAGTAGCCGGCAGAATGCTCGAAGTTGGTCTAAGCTAATTCCCATGTCTGCCACAGATGAAAAATTCACCTCAACCCAGGTTCGAACACCCGACCTCCGGATTTATAGTCCAACGCTCTATCACTGAACCATAAAGCCGTTATCGTGGCTTATCGAGGTGTGTGAAGTCCATTTCTCGTTCTTGTTGAAATGTTCCGTAAACTCGATGGCATTCTAGAAGAGGACAAAGTGTTTGGAACGGAAATTGGGACAAAAATGAAATTGTACAAGATGTTCGTGCATTTAATGTTATCCCTCTATATTTAACAAGTTCACCCTGTACATTTTTGTTTTGTAATAATTGAGTCGGATAATTACACTTAGCATCTACAAAGTGCGTATATTTCGACGTACCTATATTCTTAATCAATGGCATATATACTTTAATATATACGAGTATTTATAGTTTTAATTATTTTGATCAATGAACGTGATGTTCTTTTCCATAACTGGGTGAAATTTATAATTTTGCAAAATTAAAGGATATTTTAAGCATAGTTACTGTAAAAAATATACCATCTAAAAATATGTTGCTCGGGAAAGTATGGGTAATCTACATTTGCTAACATGTTCCCCGGTATTTTTAGAGGTGAACTAGGAGCGTTAAACTTTCCTTACAAAAGAAAGTGTTACGGTTTGACGCTAAATTATATAAATTATTCCCTGTCAAATTGTGCGAGACTAAATCAAAATCGAAAATTGCCTTCTTATATGACGGTCCACTTTTCAAACTAGAGCAGATATTTCCGGATATGTAATCGAAACTGCAAATATGTTGGAAATCTCAAGGGAAGTGTCATAACAACTCAAATACGTTCACTCCAAGAAGCAGAGCACAGAACGATGTCTTTGTCCACAGGGAACAAGGCGCAATATTATCAAGCGGAATAATCCATATATAGCAGAAAACCTTCACAAATAAAATAACTTAGCACGTACCTCCCGCTAATAAGTTAGGGCGCTACAATGGCCTCTTCTTCCCTTAGTGTTCAATACACATATGCACTTAATAAAGAAAAATTACTCTTTAAATCCGTATACTTGGCGAAATGATTTAGTCCTTTGTTCAACTCCATTTTCTAGTCATTCTTGTAAGATCAGCGTGAATATTTTTACTTCAACGCGAAGTGGGTTAGGATGCTGACTTGCTTTTTACTGACCTAACATCGCAAACGCTTTTAAGAACATTGATTAAAATTCTGCAACGCATTTACCTCGTTATAAAGTAATTGTTCACTACTGTGCATTTAAAATGGCGGGGGCCATTGTATGGAAGATCTTAAAAGAGTAATCTGCATCGTAATGAGTAATGACTCGGTAACTTACGATGTACCTACCATTTGTTCTTTACACTCGAAACGAAACAAAATACAAAATGTAACAAGTACCTACAACATAAATTGCGTTTTAGTGTTGTACACTCATATAAGAAGGGGAAGGGGGAGGGGCACGTTTTGGTTCATGTGGCAGTTATGCTTCCTGGTATTCCAAAGACTCAATTCCTATGTAAAAGACAAACAGTAACTATTCGATTGGTTGGTTGATTTAATCATAACCAAGCGACACACCGATCACCAAGTGAATTATGAACTGATGAGTGACCCTAATCGGAATGAAGATAGCAGCCAAAAATACGACAACACCCGATCGATCGTGGAAGTTTGTAACTTTGGGGTCTTTGGCTTAACCACAATAATTGGTATTGATTGTTCCGAGGATTGTTCGGTGTACATACAGTAAAATAAAGTAACAAGATATGAAGAAACGGGCACGATTATGAAGAATCGCTCACGATTTTCAGTAGGGGAATTTTTGCCACTCGGCTCGTATTCGGAAACCGGACTTTTGCTTCGGCTCATATTCAATAGCCACTGACTCATAGAAAACAATTGGCGAAGGTTTGACATCGCTATCCGTTTCGTTCTCGAGTTAGAAGAGAAAACAATTACATTGGGGGAATTTCCTCAAAGTGACATTTGCCCCTTAAAACGAGGACAGTTATTTCCAAAGCGATTATGACACTTTTTGCACTTCTGATATATGGGAACCGGGACATTATTTGAATATGGTGATCTACGGACACTAGATGAAGGTCATATTTCTCAAAAACTGTGCATAAGATCAAAGTGACCCCAAAAAGAATACAGACAGATCTCTTCAAACGCCAGTACCTCTCGTCAGGTAACACAATAATTTAGTTCCGACTGAAAAAACATAAATAATTTATCCTGATAAGCGAATACTCCTGCCTTGACGATCTCTCCTCACCATTGCTGCTCCTCTGAGTACCTCTTACCAGATGTAGTGGCGGTAAGTTCAAGATGGTCGTTATCATTGCCCCGGTAATTCCAAGGTCTTCTAGGTGAAGATATTATTCCACCACCTTCCATACCTAATGACTGGTATAATCGTTTTAGTGTATATTCAGTGGGTCATTTTTGGAGATGGACCTCACTTCCTCTTCCGAACGCTCACCTACAGGGCCTTGTGACTTTGTTCGCTATTTCTTCCAGATGTGATTTGAAAGTAAGCCCTTGGTCTAACCTGATGCCCAAGTATTTACATTCTCTCTTTGATGGCCATGCGAAGGTTTGATTCCGCCAAGTTATGACTCCTGCGGGACAGTTTTCTAGATTGACCTCTATAAAGGTCCCAGTTGGTTCTTCGCGGATTTCTATATACGGCTACAGCCACTTCGCTTGATACAATGTCAAAAAGGTCAGATAGCGATGGCTCTTCCGCCACATGCCAGTTGTGAGCTGAGCTGCAGGCGGTCACAGTTCCAAACGTTATACCTCCCTTTGTCGATTATTGACGAAGATTGGCTCATTGTCTACATTCGCTATCGCTAGAATATTGTTGATAATATATTCTAGGAGAGACTCACCTTTCCTGTTGATGTCGGTGCTGCTCCATATAGTGTGGGTGCGTATTGGCATCACATTCGAGAAGGAGTTGCCATCCTTTCCGCTGACAGTGTTCCCCCAGTTTGCTACTTCTGTGGCTGGCGGTGGATAAGCTCTCGCTTCCATCCCTTTCCAATGTCAGCATTATTCCCACTAAGTCTCGGTCTCTGTATCCAAAATGAACGCTGATCTAGGATAACCCAGTATCGGCGCAGTCGGTATACGCCTTTTCAACTCCAGAAAAGGAGCGAAGCACTCTTCTGTCCAATAAAAAAAACGTTGGCATCTTCAGTAGGACGAGTCAAAGGTTTAGCAATGGTAGCAAAACCCCTCACAAATCGTCGGTAATAGGTTCACAGGCCGAGAAAACATCTGACCTGAGATCTATCAATTGTAATTCGCCATTCTTTAACGTCTATGGCCAACTAAGCATCAACAGCAACACCACGATTCGGCACATGTCCCAAATATTGAACCTTACTCTGGAAAGTATGTCACTTCTTTGCGAAAGTTTTAGATTGACTGACCGATAATTGTTTTAACCAAAAACGGGGCGCCATTATCTTCCTTGTCACGCCGGTATCTATAATTATGGACACTGGTTTTCTAACCAGTAAAGCCAAACCATCTACATAAATCGAACTATTAGTATTGAGTGCAGATACAGTAGCTTTTGGTGGCTTAGCTTAGCGATGTTTACCCCTTTTCATCGGCCTGTGTTTTTGTTGTTGACTATTTGGCCGGTCTCCGGCGAGCCTTTCGGCATCGAATCTGGAAATGCCCAATTTTTCCGCAATCCCAACAACGGAGCGGTTGCTTTGTCACCGTAGTCTTGTCAGCTTGAAGTTCAGCAGTAAATTTCGTCAACAATTTATTTTGAACGGTGTCTTCATTCTCTACAGCTCTAATGCTATACTGCTTTTCTTCGTCGTACCTTGAGCTGGTTTTACTTCGAGAGCTCGGGCTAACGCGTCAGTCAAAATTCTATAGGTGCCGTTAAACAAATAGTTTTCTGGACGTCATCTTCACGGATTCCGCATCTAAAGATATCGACTGCTAACTTATTCACAACGGAGTCCGGGAGGCGTATTGGCATTCTGTACTATTATTCAGAGCAGCTCTGGTCTGATTCGCAGTATACTATGGCTTCACGTTATGCGCAATTTGATAATACATTATATACTGCGATTCAGAGCGCCGATATGGTTTAGTGCTCGGTGTCGTGTTTGTTTTATTACTAAAATCAGCTAAGCACTTGTCGCACCAAACACTGTTAATATCTTCACCCGCTTTTTTAAATTTCGCTTTAAATCCATGTTCTACTAGTTCCAAATATATACGATCATTGAAAACTTATTCTCGTGGCACATTTCAACCAATGCCTCTTTATAGATCATTTTAGTGCAGTTTGAGAACCTTGATTACACACAAACAACAAAAAATATGCTTTTTTCTTGCAAAGGGAACAATAAAAACACACTTTTTGTAAGTGTATGATGTGTTTTATAGAAACCCATTATATACAGTGTTTCAGAACTCTAAACCATATCGGTGCTCTGAATCGCAGTATATAATGTATTTTCAAATTGCGCATAATGTGAAGCCATAGTATACTGCGAATCAGACCAGAGCTGCTCTGAATAATAGTACAGAATGCCAATACGCGTCCGGGAGTCGGGTGATAAACAATGCCACACAATCTTGCAACATCCAAGTCTTGCAAAGTTTCATTAACCTTCTGGAACCCTATTTTTAAGTTTAGTATGATTATCATCCACCATCTGAGAGTGACTGTAGGTCATTTACATCCCCTTCATTAGTTCCGTGTAATTGTGCAAGATGCAACCTTTGTAGTGTGTCCACACTGGCAACTCACTTGATCTTTACAATATACGTATAGATTTAATACCAATCACGCTTGATATGATTGGTGTCCCAACACCCCTAAATTAGGCTTGTCCGTTATATCTAGAAAAACGAATATACCATATATTTCTAAAATTACTTGTATTTTTGTGATAATGGCACACTATACTGTCTTGTCACAATAATTACATTGGAAAAACATTAAAGATACATTAAGAAATTCTAAAATCTTTAACAGTAAGGCTTAAATAAAATTTTAACGTGGCACGTACTAATTTGTCACTTTTCTCCTATAAGCTTAGTTTCCTTTGTTGTATTCGTATATCGCCTTGCGTGATAACGTAAGGAGGGAGGAAGTAATAGATATTGAAAAAAAATCGAGAGGAATTTATTCAGCTTACGTCGACGGGAGTTCTAGGAACAAATTACCTAAGAAATGTATTTAGATTAGCAATCGCGATTGCGATTATGATTGCGCGGAATCCATTTTAAGACATCTGTAAAATAGTATATTTAAACTAATGAGGTCTATTTATAAAGGACAACCTAATTTACATTGTACATCACGTCAAGGTATGCTAAATACCGAAGGCAACTATGTAAATGAAGCAACTGACGTTAAAGATAGACCTTAAATTTAAATGTCTTTATTTTTTTATGATAACACAACGTGCTGAATTCTTTACGTGCCCGTATATCTATTCCTTCCGCGGTGCTGCACTCCCTTTTTTTGTTTCTATAAATACCGATCACTAAAACAAATCCGTTGAGGTTATCTTCAATTAAGAGCAGGCGACCCTTGCTAACCCCTTGAGAATTGAGTAGTTTTATTCTTGGATGCAATTATGACCTAATATCTTTTGTAATAAATTCTTATAAATTATGTATCCTCTTCGAAACTATTTAGATCAATTGAGGTACGCAATGAACCTGTATATCCTGTGGCGAGTTGAAAATTATTCAACTTTCCTGAGCATTTACAATAAATTGTATTTCTTTTACTTTTATAGATACATTTCAAACTACCTTCTGTAGTCTTACAAAATGGTTCTTACGCATTTTTGTAAAGAAACGCATTAAAATGTCAATTTTATGTTCAGTTTTTAGAAACATCTCTTTCGGGGCAGTTTGTGATAAATGTGTAAAAATCGAAGATACCTATAACAGCTGCAATATAAATATAAATATTAAAACTTGTATAATTTTTTTAATATTTCTCGCGTTATTGTTTCTGAATTTGTTACTAAAGATTGGTAGCTGAAGTGGCCATGAGTTTGTCAACACAAAGAACGCGTTCTTTTTAAATAAATTGAAAAAATCGCTTTCTGTCAAATTGAAACTTCCGCTCCGACAATGAAAAATGCTGCACAGATTTGAATATTTTTTTTAAATGCGTGATTGGTATGAGATCTGATTGTTGCTTCCAAACCGGAATAGATAAAATAAAATTTTTGTAAAAGTTTCAGCTACCGTTCAATAAAACAGTGGTGGATGTTAAGGAATTTGTATGTCGTGTATCAAATAAATTACAGTATGCGAGTCGCACTCGATTCAAAAACGCCGGACTCGAATCTCGTGATACAATTTAAAAAGCCGTTATATAAATCTTGCTCTTGAATTTCGGCCGCTATATAATTTAAAAATAAACGCCAAAAAATAAACTGGGACAGCATCATCCGCGCCAGGTCATGTGAAAATAGTGAAAGTTTTAGTTATCTCACTCGTGCCGCTTTTATATTAAATCACGCTTATTCCCGCTAATCTGATTACGTAATTGTAAATAGTCTCGCTTTCCGTCTGATGGGTTCATCCTTGTTCTGTTTATGTATTTAACCGTTTCACTTGTCCGTGGTTGACTGTGACCGAGTTCTATTTATTTTTCACTGTCGTTTTGCAATATTAAACGATATTAAGCGGTTTCGTTTCATTTCAACTATTTATTTATGATGCTTGTTGAAAACTTAGAACTTTCAATTACATTTTGTCTCATATTGTTTTAACAAAGTAATTAAAAGTTTCTTTATTACTAATTTAAGTGGACAAAACGTTTCAGTTCTCATTGTTTCTGAACATAACCCTACATTTTGTCATAACACGGCCTAATCATTCATTGGCGTCGTAAAATGTAAATGACCCACGTGGCACGCGCATTCCCACACCTGAATGTTTTACCAGAACATATCAAAAAGTTCATATGTAAACTGATAGGTGGCGCTATCTGTTCCTAGTGCAATTATTTAACCTTTACTATTAGTTCCACATTTTTCAAACCGTGAAACAAAACTGTTTTGATGAATTTAAAATTCTATGGGTCACGCATGCCACTTTTGTGTTAATTTATTCTGGCTTCGTTGAAACGCCATTTAAATTAATCACATTTAAGGACTAGCGGTAGGTGTTCGATTTTAAAATGTTTATTAAGTAATTTCATCATTTATTATTTAATTACCGTGTAAATGTAAGTGCAATAAAAATGTTAACCGTACTGTAAAGCACTCATTTTTTATTTGAATTAGCAAATTTCAATGTGTCGTTAAATTTTATGCCTTTCTTCGTCGCTTTTTATGACAATTTCAAACGGGCTTATATTGACGTTTCCATAAAAATTAGAAATATTTTGGTTGTTAAAAGGGAGCACGAACGATATGTCTGCTGAGGAAGGTATTGGGAGAATGTCTTTATTTTCTTTTCGTGTGTTGAAATAGATCAATCATTAGGTCCATAACTGCTAACTCCATTAAAACAGTCAAATAAAATTTATTCATTCACAGACAGTAAATTAAATGATTTTTCTTAGAAATTATAGACGTTATACACGCAGATTTGTTTTTACTTTATCTTTAAAGAAAGATTGCTTATAAAAGGCATGCAGCCTGTGCCGAGATCTGAACTCTCAGAGGGATGAACTTTATGCATTATTTTACGTTTAATTGAAAAATGCCCAAAAAACGAACTGTCCAGATTCGTTGTCCATTGCATTTCCTTTTTGGGAAACATTCAAATTCTTCTGTGCCACTTGAATAGCACCCTATATAGTCGTTCATAATTTACTATAATTGTCAATCAATCAATTCACTAAATACCTCCAGACAATTCATTCATGGCTCGTTCTTTTTCCTGTGCGATCACAAAAGATTTGCTTGAACTTCCAAAGGCGACTCGACCTCGACGTCATTCCTTTTTTGATCGCCCGTTATTTCTTGGGTTAGGTACTTTTCGCTGTGAGACAAGATTCATTGTTACACGGTATTAAGAAAAATGCGACAATACTGCAGGTTGCCTCCCATAAACGATATCCATATCATTGTAAAAATCTTATTCTTCTGGTAAAATGAAGAGACTGTGTCTGAATAAGTGTTGTTCATGAGCTTCTTATTTCCTTTATTTTCTTTTGTGTGGTTCGAAACACCTTCATTTCTTCAGGAATGTTTACTTTTCAACGTTTAAAAAAAACTGACCATTGCGTATTTTTAGCGCATTTTTGAAAAAAATACGCTATTATATTCGTTATTGCTGGCAGGCCGGCTGTCCGCGTTAGATCTCCACAACTACAATAGCTAGAGACTTCAAATTTTTACTAAAAGCTTTCTGCTATAGTGTAGATGTGCATGCACTAGTCTATTTTGAGTTAGATTACTTGTGAGATCGATAATTGAAGAAAATAATGTCGATATGGGTTTCGGAGGTGCTATAATTTTACCGTTAGATAGCGCTACTACTTTAAAAACTTATTATTTACTTTGTGATTTGTTTTACAAAATGAAGACGTACGGTCAATTGAAATTAAATAAAATTAATTATTTAACGCAGCCAAAATTACTCGTGAGATCGATAATTTTAAACTTCGCTAATAAAATAATAATAATAATAATAATAATATTTATTCGTCATGCTATACCATCTGGTTTACGACACGTCCAGTTCTACATACAAACATAATATAAAATACACAATAAAATTACCGATGGACCAAACAATATAATATGTGACTAACTAAACGTAAAACATCTAACATCTAGGAACAAACAGTCATCTTAGTGTTTAAATATTCGCGCACGGAGTAGAAACAATGTTCAAGCATGTGCTTCTTAACATTCTTTTTAAAATTAATGTAGTTAAGCGCTTTTGTAGATTCGGGAAGAATATTGTAAAACTCTACACGTAGACTATTTTTTTTTATATCTCTAATCTGCAATATGGTGTCCTAATATTTTTTGCTCCACGGGTATTGTAAGAGTGAGCAAGGTCGTTTGTAACAAAATTAGCTTTATTTTTATGAATTTCCAATAGTGTCACGAAAATGAATATGGATGGTAATGGCATAATGCGCAATTGCTTAAAGTAGGGTTGACAGGGCGCACGATATTCAGCACCTACCATCATGCGAATTACTTTTTTTTGAAGAATAAAAACTTTATATGCTTTAGATGAATTACCCCACAACATAACACCATACTGCAGATGGGAGTGAAATAGTGCGAAGTAGCAGGATTTTAAAGTATCTGCACTGATTGATCGTTTAAGATTCCTTAGTACAAAGAGTGACTTTGACAATTTCTGTATAACATGGTCGACATGACTGCTCCAACTCAACCTATCGTCTACATAAACTCCTAACACTTTAGCACATTTGCCCGTGACAAGCTTGCTGTTTGTTGAAAAGGTAATATGTGTTTTGTCTTTATTTAATTTTAAGTTATTGTGAGCGAACCAAGTAGATGCTCCGTGTAATAAGTTCAGGCTTTTGGTGGTATGAGTTGAAGCATCTTTGCCTGATACGATTAACGAAGTGTCATCCGCATAAGCAATGCAGTCATTGAGATGCACAAATTTAAAGAAATCGTTAATGTAAACAATAAAAAATAATGGTTCAAGATAGAGCCTTGTGGAACTCCATGCTTTGTATAATTTAATTCAGATTTAGCGCCGTCGATTATAACACATTGTTTACGATTATTAAGGTAGGATGAAATTAGTTGTCCCACAAGCCCCCTAATCCCGTATAGTTGCAGTTTGTCTATCAAAATATTAAAAGAGACACAATCAAAAGCCTTTGATAAGTCACAGAGAATAAGTGAAGCGTGTTCGCCCTTTTCAAATGACTGAACAATGGTACGTATCATTTTAGAAACTGCCTGCGTCGTGGAGTGGTTCTGACGAAAGCCAAATTGAGGACAGTTCAATATTTTATTACCCTCCAATTAGTCATATAGCCGACGGTTAAGAATTATTTCAAAAATTTTTGAGAAGACCGGTACGATACTTATTGGTCTGTAACTGTTCATATCCTGGGAATTTCCTTTCTTAAATAATGGCACGACGACACTGACTTTGAACACATCGGGAAAATTGCCTTCTGAAATACATGAGTTAAATAAAGTAACTAAATATTCGATGTAAATATGTACAGTTTCTTTGACTAGCCTAATAATAATAATAATAATCAGAACAACTAGAGTTGCTAAGCTTGCTTACAGCCTGTAGTATCTCACTTTTAGTTACAGGGTATAAGAAAAATGTACCAGTCGGAGTACCTTCTCTGTGTGTAGTTTGGGGGACATTCAGAGTAGGTTTGACAAGGGTATTTATTATTTGATCGGCAGTATTTATAAAAAAATCATTAAAATCCTCTGACGTGATTGAAGATTGATTCTTCTGTGAGCTATGTTTATTACGTTCAAAGTTAACTAGTTTCCATGTATCTCGGATTTTGTTGTTGGATTTATTCAGAAAATTGTCATA